>NW_012267241.1:21151932-21166041 GCF_000151885.1 Dipodomys ordii | reverse complement strand
ACACACACACACACACACACACACACACACACACACACACACACACACACACACACACGCTCAAGTGGTAGACAGCTAGCCTTGATCAAAAAAGCTCAGGAACAGTGCCTAGCCTCTGACTTCAATTTCTAGGACTGACACAAACCAAACCAAACTAACCCTATGAATTATTATTATGATTTATTTTTTGGCAGTACTGGGGACTGCACTCAGGGCTTAGTCAAAAGTTCTATCATTTAAGGCATACCCAAACCCTTCAGAATTCTCATTTTGCAAATTAAATATATCCAGGCTCATGTAAGTTAGATAACTTGTCCAAGATCACATTACTTAAAAAAAAAAGGCTGGCCTGTGGAATGGGAAGTAGGTAATAATTCACTAGCCAACCCAAAAATCCTTTTTCCCCAAGGACAAATCATGAAGATAACAAAAACAAGATGACAGTGAAGCCAACATTTATTAAATATGAAGAACAATACAAAGCACTTTAAGAAATTACCCCATTTAGTATTTCTAACAACTCTATGCTTAATCTTACTTGACCTTGTCAAGTACCTGTCAGCCTAGGAAAAGTTTGATTTTCCAAAATTATGAATGTTGTATAATGAAAGAAAAACTGAAATTAGAGTCCAAAGCCCTCTATGCTTTTAGTCCTCACTAGAACAGCATAAAGTAGCTCAAGAGTTGAGGAGAGCTAACTGGATTCCCATTTCAGAAATAACTGGATATCACAGTAAATTGTTTAAACACCAAGGTCTGATAAATCCCACAGTCAGAGCCTAAAGTTAGTTATCACTAACTAAAACATTCATTCACCTGGAGCAGTGACACTAATCAAGATGTATTATACTTATAAACTGATTTGTTGAATTGAAACCCCTTAATACAACTAAAGGTAATAAAACCAAATTAATACTCTTTAATGTGACAGTAAATATGCATTAAGGAGTATAAGTGAAGACTGATTGAGCTATGCAATAAAAGTTGAAAAGATAGTCTTCTGAGAATTAGCACAGTTGTGTTACTATCATATAAAACAAGACAGAACAATGGAAACAAAAGAAAATTTATAAATAATTTCAAGTACACATAGAAATGTAATATACCAAGAAAGTAGTTATCTCAAACCATTAAAAATAAGCATTTTAAAATAAAGGTGATGGGTCATGTCTGTAATAATCCTAGGTACTAGAGAGCCTGAGATTTGAGGACTGCATTTCAAAGCCAGGAAAGTCCATGAGAAGACTTTTATCTCCAATTAACCAGCTAAAAGTCAGAAGTAGACCTACAGCTCAAGTGGTACAGCACTAGCCTTCAACAAAGAAATGCTCAGGTCCTGAGTTCAAGCCTCAAGACCAGCACAAAAACAAAATTTAACATAAAGAATCTGAATGGCAAAAAAAGGACACAAAATAGATACATAATTGCAAACATATTTGCATTTTACCACAGAAAAGGGACTAAGATTCATAATGTGTAAAGAACTCCTGAAAATACATTAATTTAAAAAACTCAATAACAAATATTGCCAGAAAGTTCACAGAAGTACAAATGATCCATAAAAATAAAAGATGTTCAACCTTACTTATAAGAGCAACAGAAATTAAAATTACACTAAGATATTATATCTCACACTTTTCAAACTTGTTTTTTGTACTGGTTCTGGGGCTTACACTCAGGATCTTACAGTCTTTTCTTTTTCTGGTACTTCTAAACACAGTTTCCATGAGAACAATAGATAATTCCATATATTACTGATGGAAATCTAAAATAGTACAACTCCTAAAAGGCAGAGAAAATTGCAATACTGAGCAAAATTACATACACGTACATATGTAATTTTACATACATATGGTACTTCTAAAAATCTACTCTAAAGATACCTGGCAAATATATGAACAGTAACAGCAAAAGAAAATAGCAAATAGTAATAGCAAAATAGTAATAACAAAAGAACACAGACAACATAAATGCCCATTGACAGGAAATCGAATAAATGATGTTAATATCCACAAAATAGAATAACATGCAGCTACACAAAGGAATATCACCATTCCAGAGTTCAATATATACTATCTTTTGCATCAGAAATGTATAAAAATATAAATATAGGGCTAGGAAGATGGCCCAGTGGTAAAGCGCTTACCTTACATGCATGAGGCCCTGGGTTCAATTCCTCAGCACCACATAAGCAAAAAGAAAAAAGCCAGAAGTGGTGCTGTGGCTTAAGTGGTAGAGGCTAGCCTTGAGCTGAAGAGCTGAAGGACAGCGCCCAGGCCCGGAGTTCAGGCGCCACAACCGGACCCCCCCCCAAAAAATATATATATATAAATATAAGCTTACATACATACATATGTGTATGCCTGTGTATGACAGACTTTTCTTTAAGAAGAAATGTTAAAATATTAAGAAGTATAAAAATAGGAAAAGAAACAGAAAGGACACAGTTGAAAATGAGAATCTTCTAAATATATCTTGAATAGTTTTAACTTTTAAATTGCTGTACACAAAAATAAAATTACATTAAAAAGGAAAGAAAGAATTCCTAACTATTGGGGAGAAAAAAAATCCTCAAATAGTTTAATTGATGAAAAAGTATAAGGTACTTTTTGTTTTCTTTTCAAAACTAAAATATTAATTCTACTCACTGGACAAAGATAAGAAACAATTTTAACCCAGTAGCAATGAGTATTCAGATCAACATGCTCCATCAAAAAAAGCTTCCTGGAGAAATAGCTGATTTCAGAGTCTGGGACAAGAAATGTGCCAAGATCTGCCTGGGCATCTTAATGTAGCAAAAATAAGAAAGCTCCATCAAAAATGATTAGGATTATATACAAACATAGGAGAGGCTCTCAGTCAAAAATAGAACGGAGTATTAGCAAGGTTGACAAAAATGGCTGGAAAAACACCAAAAATGTTTTCTAAATGTTTCCCTACTGTTGTCAAAAATAAGACAAAACCCAGAAAGAGAACTGATGCTTACAACTTGTTTGTTGTTCGTGTTCAAGAGAATGAGGGTAGGACATTGGAAACAGTCAAATTAGCATGCTTCTTTCTACCACAGAGCTACCCTCCCATACTCTCTTCCCTCGTCCCTTGAGGCCCGAAGTGATAGCAACTGAGTTCCCCAGGGTACTGCTCTATCCCCACTGGGTTTCCTTAAACATTGTCTATACTTTTGCAAATAGTCCTTTCGTTAAACTTTACTCAAATTACACCAAGTCTTTTTACAATAAGGTTCTAAAATATCTTCTGCAGAATAGCAACTAAAGATTGGGGGACTTGTGCTGCATATCATGAATTAGCAGTCCCAGATAGTTAAGTGTAAGTTCTTCTCTCAATAGAATTAATTAATAAATGTGAATGGAATAGAATTAGAAAATCATTCATTTGCTATCCCTAATAAAATACTTGACTCAACTAAAAATCAGTGGATAAAATCACTGGCTTAGTGATTTTACAAAATGTTCATGGTCTGTTACCTCCTGAACACAATGACCAACCTTAATGCCACTAATGGTGAACCAGCCATCTTATTTTATACCTCTTGATGTGACACAAAAGAAATCACAATCTATGAAGGATTTTACTAATGATCAAATCAGGCTTTTAGGTCAATTTATAAAGGGTATAATATAGTAGGTAGAGAAACAAGTTGAAATATATCAAAAGGCAAACTGAAAATTCCAAAAGGAGAAACAGTCTTGAGGTTAAAAAAAAAAGTTAGTGAATCTTAACAAAGAAGCTGAACATGGTAGTGCATGCTTGTTATCCCAGGTCTGCAGGAGGTTTATGTATGAAGACTGGAAGCCCTGGTTGAAAAAACAAACTTGAAACCTAATTTGAAAAATAACAAAGCAAAAAGGTTTGTAGCTCAAGTGGTACAGCGCTTATCTAGCAAACCAAAGGCTCTGAGTTTAAACCCCATACCACAATCATATACAGAGATACAAAAGAAAAAAGAAAAATCACTTTTAGATGCTCAGGAAAATGAAAATATAAACTGAAAATTAATGATACCAAGAAGTTTCTAATATTCTTTTTAATTTTAATTTTGTTATAATGGTTCACTCCTGTAATTCTAACATCTCCAGAGCACAGACCAAAAAGATTGTTACTTGAAGCCAAGCCTGGCAAAAAGTTAGCAAAAATTACATCTCAATAAGCTGAGCATAGTTGCTAGCCTGTCATCTTAGTCAAGGCGGGGAGGCCTTACATAGAGGATCAATCCTGAGGCTGATGAGAAGTGATCAGGCAGCATGATGGCCATGTACCACCATGCCTTTTTATTGACAGGATTATGCAAACATTTTTCCCTACTTGTCTCAAACCCTAGATCCCCACCTCCCATACAAGTCTGATTATAGACATGAGCTACTGTATCTAGATGCTTGCATTTTTAAATTAAGAGATGCTTATTAATAATTCTAGCTACTTCAGAGGCTGAGACTAGGAGGATCAAGGCTCAAGGACAGCTTCAGAAGAAAACTTTGTAAGATCCCTTCTCAATGAAGAGCTGGATATGGTAGCTCCTGTGTTAGCTACAATGGAAAAAGTCTAACACAGATCATATCTAGGCACTCATCCAGGTAGAAAGAGAGACCGTATGGCAAAAATAACTAGCAAAAAACAGGGCTGATGGAGTGGCTCAGCAGTAAGAGTACTTGCCTAACAAGCCTTGAGTTCATATCAAGAACCATCCATCACAAGAGAGAGAAAAACAGAAATGGAGATAGAGTCAGAGAAAGAGAGAACAGAGAGATGAGACAGGCATGCTTATATTAAAATGTTTGGGTACTGGTTGCCAATGGCTCAATTCCTGTGATCTCAGCTACTAAGTGAGATCTGAGGAGTATGGTTTGAAGCCAATCCAAGCAGGAAAGTCTGGGATACTCTTTTCTCCAACTAACCAGCAAAAACCTGGGAGTGGAACTGTAGCTCAAGTGGTAAGAGTGCCAGCCTTAAGCAAAAAGCTGAGGGACAGTGCCCAACCCCTGAGTTCAAGCCTCTATACCAGCACAAATATACACAAATACACACACACACACACACACACACACACACTAAAGTTTAGGTAAATGGTAATCTATTTAATATATTTTAGTAAGGAAAAGCTAATGATAGATGAGTCAAGTATAATGAAATTCAAAAAGCATAACTGTGTGTTTGAAATGTTTCACCTTAAAATAATCAACCCCCTCAAAAAATGTATTTTTTCTACTATAACTAGTCTCAAACTTGGTGAATCCTAGATCTCATCCCCAAATTTTCTGATTTTATCTGGGTATGTGCCCAGATTCCATTTTTAAACAAGTTCCTCAAGTGAATCTGATATAAACAATCTATAGACTCATATCTGAAATTATATACTTAGCTTACTTTACCACAAGTCTTTAAATAGATCCCAAACCAGGAAAGGCATGATCATCTCTCTTACTTCCAAGTTAAGCCTCACCCCACCCCTATCTTAGTGTGACAGACATTTAATTAATCCTCTACCTGAAATTATAAATTTCATGACAGCAAGGCCCATGTTTGTTTTTACTCATCATGGTATCCCAATTGCACCGCTACCTGAGTGCTTAGCATACAATGTATATCAAATAAACATTTGTTAATGAATGATAGAGAAAAAAGGAGAGTTAATGTGATTCATGGTTTCAAAATTAGTTATAGACAACAACCTGATAAACATCTCAATTTCTTGCCAAAAGTTTATATAGGAAGTATGACTCAAAAAAGCACAACACAAATTAGCTTACCTTTCAAAATATAACACAAGTTTAGGATAAGCTCTCACTTCTCAGAGAATCAGACTTTAGACATTAACTTGAATACCAAGCTTCCTACTAATTGTTTAGAAACTATAATAAATGTATTCTATAAACAACAATTCCAAACAAGGAGTAAGGCAATGCTAGAAAAGTAAACTGAAGGCATGCATTTTAATGGGCACACAAATGAGTATCTTAATTATCTCCTCCATTCAAAAAGTACAAACCTCTAAAGTTATTCAAAGGTAAGTGCCAAATGTAACAATTAGTTTAGGAACTAGCTCCAAAATCAGCATGAACCAAAGATGGTTCATATTCTTTTATTTCTACCTAATGTTATTTAACTTTTAAATTTTATTTCATAAATAACAAACCAAGGAAAATTTCAGAAAAAGTTTACTAAAGTATAATAAAAGCACCCTGAGTTTTAGTAATAGGAAGAGTATAAGTAAATATCTGATCCAATTCTTCTTTCTACAAATAGACAAAGTGAAGCCAAATAAGAAAAAAGAGAAACAGATTTATTTCATCACACAGTTAATACCAAAACAAGGTAAAGCCAGTGCTTTATCTTGTGTGCACATTTTCTAGTGGTTTACTGTGGACTTCAATTAAATAGATGTATCCCTGGAAATGGGAAAATTAAACTACTAGATTAGCTGCAGCAACAGAACTCAATTTTCTGATATGTGCATTTTTCTGTCATTCATCTTAATAGAATTTGTAGTTTTCACTGTGTCTCCAAACTAGCAAAAACTTATTATAAGATACAAGTAAGCTGTCAGGTCAAAGTCTCGTCTAAAACTGAATTTAAAATTTATACACAGTTCCTTCTTTTGGATTAAAAACATTTCTGACTCAAGGATTAATGAATGATCCAATTCATATCTCAGCTGTTACTCTGAGCCACCTCTCTATACACCCACAGGATGCTTGTAGTGCAAGAGGACCTATTTACAAAACACATACTAAAAGAAACTTACACAAGGTAAACAAGATAACTACATCTCAACAAATTAGCTCCCTTTCCTTAAATATCAAACAAACCCCTGACACAAAGTAGGTATATTATAAATCATGACTAAATGAACAAATGGTCCTCAAAACCCCTTCCTGTTCTACTGAATTGATCTGAATGTCTGTTTTTTTATTTATAGTTAGCCTGAATACCTCAGTAAAACACATCTGGATTTTGAATTTATGGGCATGGCTTGAGGTGTTAAATTATTCTAATAGAAGACAATATGCCAGTAATATTACAATATGCCAATTAACAAATGTTTACTAATCACATGCTATAACAGATTTGCACTATTGTTTAATTCTTAAACATCCAGTACTATAACTCTTCTCATTTTCCTGAAGATAACACAAGCTTTCAGAATTTGTCTTAGTACATACATGACAAGTCCTAAATTTGACCCTACACAAAGATTTATAGTATAAATAAATGAATCAGGAGACTAATTTGTTTTTTAAAAAACATTCTTAAAAAGGTGTTTTTTGTTTTTTTTTTGGTCCGGTTATGGGGCCTGAACTCTGGGCCTGAACACTGTCCCTCAGCTCCTCAGCTCAAGGCTAGTGCCCTACCACTTGAGCCACAGCACCACTTCCGGCTTTTTCTTATGTGGTGCTAAGGAATCGAACCCAGGGCCTCAGGCATGCAAGGAAAGCGCTCTACCACTGAGCCAACTTCCCAGCCCTTAAAAAGGTGTTTCTATGGACTGGGAAGGTGGCTCAGTGGTAGAGTGCTTGCCTCTCATGCAGAGGCCCTGGGTTCGAGTCCTCAGCATTACATAAGCAGAAAAGGCCAGAAGTGGCACTGTGGCTCAAGTGATAGAGCACTAGCCTTGAGCTGAAGAGCTCAGGGACAGCGCCCAGGCCTAGAGTTGAAGCCCTAAGACCAATCAAAAACAAAACAAAACAAAAGGGGGGGAGGCTCCTACCATGAGTGGCACATGTAATAGGGCAACTTGATTGTTCTTTGTATGGAACTCACGTCAAGAGATTTTGGAAGCAGAATTTTTATACCTGGGCAGCTGGTAAACGTAAAAAAAAAAAAATACTAACAAATAAAATCTTGCAATATAACATGAAAACAGTCAGGTGTAAATTGGGCGTGTGCCTGTAATTCCTAGTCATTAAGAAATTAGGAGGGGCTGGGAAGGTGGCTCAGTGGTAAGAGCACTTGCCTTGCATGCCTGAGGCCCTGGGTTCGATTCCTCAGCACCACATAAGCAAAAAGAAAAAAACCAGAAGTGGCACTGTGGCTCAAGTGGTAGAGCACTAGCCTTGAGCTGAAGAGCTGAGGGACAGTGCCCAGGCCCCAGAACCGGACTCCCCGCCCAAAAAAAAAAGAAAGAAATTGGGAGTAAGACGTTTGTTCACTTGAGACCAGGAGCCTGGGCATCATGTTAAGACAGAAGAGGAAGAAGGAAGAAAGAAAGTAGTAGTAGTAGTAGTAGTCTGGTCTAACCCAACAAGATGTGCAGCTGATATTGTCAACACTAACATGCAAATTATGAACAATAGTAGGTACACGGCTTTGAGGCCTAAAGATGTAGTGGTCTCTGATCTTTTCATTTTACTAACAGAATACTAAATTTTATTAAGCGAACTTGCATATCATTCATACAGATTATACAATAATTTAGATTCCAAAATGCTACTCAGGATCTGTTGTAATAATGCAATGTATAGGTTAGAAATGTTAAATAAATTAAAAGTTTCATGGCAGATGTAATAGTGATATTAATGACAAACAATTTTATGAATAAAAACTATTTTGGGATTTGAGAAATATGAGTAAAAACAAGATATCAAAATAGAGATGTTGAGAAGGCAGTCAGACACTTGAGATTTTAAAATATGATAGTAAAATAAAAACATATATTTGGGTATCACAGTGATGAAAGGTAATCAAGTCTGTAAAGATGATGAATTATCCAAGACAGTGAAAAGGAAGAGATAAGCTAAAGAATGAGGTAAAGAAAAAATTAAGCCTAATGAAAAGATGGGAAGCACTAAGTAAACAAAGCCAGGAAAGGAGAATATTTGAAACTAATATCCAAATCTTCTTTTAGTTCTGCTTCCCATTTTTTTTTAAAAAGGGAGCGAGAGGGAAAGCCGGAAGGGGGAAAAGGAGGGAGGGATGGAAAGTGCAAATGAGCAAGCAATGGTACTAAAAATATGTTCAAAGGATCAACACAGTGTTAGAACTCAGAAATTGGGGCTGGGAACGTGGCTCAGTGCTTGTCTTGCATTCATGAGGCCCTGGGTTCCATTCCTCAGCACCACATAAGCAGAAAAGGCTGGAAGTGGTGCTGTGGCTCAACTGGTAGAGCGCTACCCTTGAGCTGAAGAGCTGAGGGACAGCACCCAGGCCCAGAGTTCAGGTGCCACAACCGACCAAAAAAAAAAAAAAAAAAGAACTCAGAAATTACTATAGTTCCCTTCATTCTCTTGCACTCCACCCTTATACTTTAACCAGCTACAAGTAAACTGCAAAGGTCAGAGCCAGGTGCTCACGTTTGTAATCCTAGCTAGTCTCGAGGCTGAGATCTGAGGATCCCCATTCAAAGTCAGCCCAGGCAGGAAAGTCCATGAGACTCTGAATTTTAATTAACCAGCAAAATAGCTGGAAATGAACCTGTACATCTAGTGGTAGAACATTAGCCTTGAGAGAAAAAAACTAAAGAACAGCATCCAGGCCTTGAGTTCAAGTACCAATACTGGCACACATACCAGAATAGGGGAGGAGGAGGAGGGAAAGGAAGGGTAGGAAAAGGGAAGGGAGGAGATAGAAAAGGTTAGACAGTCACTTATCAGGTTCTTCCAGCTACATTACTTTATAACATTCATCAGTATGGTCCCTCAAAAAAAAAAAAAAAAGGTTTTTCGCTTATAAAGCTAAGTTTTAAGAGACATTTGCCAGTAAACTGGTCAGAAACCAAAAGGTTTGGGAATTTCCGTTATAGAAAAGTAGATTCTGGAAAAGAAGAAAGTGAGGCAATGATGACTCCCACCTATAATCCCAGCTATTCAGGAGGCTAAGATCTGAGAACTGTGGTCCAAAGCTAGCCTGCACAGAAAGTCCATGAGACTCTTATCCCCAATAAACTATCAAAAACACAGAAGTGGAGCTATGGCTCAGTGATAAAAGTACTAGCCTTGAGCACAAAAGCTCAGGGACAGTGCCCCAGCCCTGAGTTCAAGTCTTGGGACTGGAGTGCATGTACACACACACACACACACACACACACACACACCACACACACACACAAATATATAAATAAACAGGAATAGTTTAGCCTTAATGTTCTGAAATTACAAAAAAAAATCTACAAATAGAGTATACTGCGCATTGCACATATTCAGTAAGTATCACTTAAGTCAGGTGACAGTTGCTGATTATCTGTATGTAACCCTAGCTACTCAGGAGACTGAGACCTGAATGATAATTCTTCAGAAGCCAGCCGGGGCTAGAAAGTCCACAACACTCCATCCCCAAAACAACAAGCAAAAAGTTGGGCTTGGTTTAAGTGGTACAGTTTCAGCCAAACAAGCAAGCCAAGCAAGGTGGAGGCCCTGAGTTAAAACCCAGGTTTGGGCAGGAAAGGAGGAAAGAGGTAGGAAAGGAGAAAGGAAGAGAATGGGTGAGGGGATGTCAGATAAATAAATCAACAAAGGGGGCTGGGAAGGTAGCTCAGTGGTAGAGCGCTTGGCTTGCATGCCTGAGGCCCTGGGTTCGATTCCTCAGCACCAAATAAGCAAAAAGAAAAAGCCGGAAGTGGTGCTGTGGCTCAAGTGGTAGAACGCTAGCCTTGAGCTGAAGAACTGAGGGACAGCGCCCAGGCCCAGAGTTCAGGCCCCACAACCGGACCCAAAACTAACTAAATAACTAACTAACTAAATAAATAAATCAACAAAGATCAAAACAATCTAGACAGAAAAGCAACTAAGGTATAAGGAAGGGGAATTATACCTACAATATAAGCTTAGTCCAAAATCCAGAAAAGGAAGAGAACATCACTGAAAAAGAAAAGTCATTCTGAACAGTAAAATGAGTTAATGAGTGAATGCTCAATGATAAACACAAAATATTACACAAAGAAAAAAAACTATGCTTGATACTACAAAACTGGAAAGAGGTTTTTGTCTCCAGAGAAGACTCTATAATCTTTATGAAATTCAGATACAGTAAATAAAATTTCAATACTAGCCTTCAATTGTTACAGTACTAAACAGAGAAAAATGACCAAGAGGGCAAAAGTAACCAAATCTGTTCACTAACTAGTCCCTTCTCCTAAATGATATTTGAGCTCCACAATTTCTATCAGTCCTAACTCTGAAAGCTTTCATGGCTTAGGCTCCTTGTCGCTTCTTTTTCTTCAATCTTCATTTTTTAAAAACCCTTGATGTTCTACATTTTTCCCTTTATCATTACAACAGGTTCAACTTGTACCTTCGTGCAACTGACTTTCAAGATCATTATTTTTAATTAGTTTTATATTTCCAATAGTCTCTAGGTCCTTTCTTCATAATTGAACATAAATGTATTTATTATTTTTCCCAAGTGATTTCTAATCTTTGCTGTTCTCATATATATTCCTTATAATTCAGGCTCAATATTTTTAATCATCTCATAACCCCCTCTCTCTTTGATTCCTTTGCTTTCTAAACTCCATCAATCAACTTCAATCAATTCTTCCTTCCTCATTTTCATGCCCAATTTTGGGGCTTAAACCATTTCTGGGCTATTATTGTAATTTAAGAATTCCCCTATCTCCAGTCTTCTCTGACAACATATCTTGCACACAACTACCAGATTCATCTTTATCTTGTGACAGTTCTAAACTCCTTCGGCCTAGCACTTACGTCCTCCAACCTAGCCCCATCTCACTTCCAACATCATCTTCCTCTAATTCCCTGAACATGTCATTTTAGTCATGTTTCCATTCCCTATTGTTGTCCTATTCATCATAAAGCATACTTCCTTGGCTCTCTCAACTAATAACATTTTTTTCTCTTCATTTATGAGAATACACACACATATAAGATATTCTTGAACATTCATTTGAAATTTGTCACATATTTTCTCAGTATGTGAAGTGTTTTGTTTCTGTGTATGTAGATGAAACTATTAATCCTAATTAGATAAGAGTCTCAAAAAGTTTAAGACAAATTTCCTTGTATCCGCCTTATTTCTACAATTATCTGAGGTTCTCATCAAATACAGCTATTGCAAGAGGGTAGAAGACAGCTTATCAAACAAACAAACAAACAAACAAAAATACTACTAATGTCTCCCTGTAACCACACTTCACGGAACAAGAGGTCAAAAAGCAAAATCGGGATAAGGGCATAATTTGGTATCATAGTGTCTACCTAGCCTGTGGAAAACCCTGGGTCTATCCCATCCCTGCAAAAAATTAACAACCACCAAAACAATAAAACCTAAGATACACAGATAAAAAATGAATTAGATGTTGAACACAGATTCTTTTCATTTCTAAAATGTTTTAACTCCATTAAGAATCAACTTTTTTCATTGTTTTCTCAATACGAAGAGCATCCATAATGATGAGACGCTTCAAACACACTATTCTTAACACTTCGTATTCAAGGATGCTTGAAATAATTATGAAACTTTAGGAGAGAAACTTTACATGTGAAAACCATAACAGGTATTTAGAGCAACTGAAATGCTGATTTCAAACAATATATTAAAGTTTCTTCTCAGAATGGGTTTTAAATGGTTATATATCAATGGTATTATTCTATTGTCAATCTGAAGTACCAAAATTACATTACATAATATACAAAATTTTGTCCATATACAAGCTCTCCAAAACTTTATAGATGGTGTGGATTTGTTTGTATTAAGTTGTAGTATTAGATGGCTTTTTGTTGCTAAAGTAAAAGGAGAAACTTGCTCACAAGCAGTTTACAACTTATTAGCATGGGGGGGAACCAAATTCCAATTAATTACATATGTTATCAACCACTGAATGCCCTTTAAAATAGGATTTTTTTCATGTCACAACTTCTTTTGAATGCTTTAAAAGTAGCAATGCTAAAAATACCACCACTAAAAAAGGGCCGTTATAACATTTGCTGTGGTACTAAAATACTATAAAAGACGTCAACATTGTGATGACCTATACATTATCTTAGGTTTTTACACTTAAGTCAGAAAAAACAAAATTCCTTCAACCTCAGGTCACCCATACCATTTTATCTCAACATCACTTCCTCAACATTGACAACTGTCATTGCCAAATCTAAAACTAAACCCCTAGGCGCTAAACCTCTGTGAGTAGAAAGCACTCTTTCCAATATTACTGTCAACCAGATGAGGAAGATAAATAACTCCTAAAATCACGCCATTCAACACTACTATGTACGTAGTGCTAACTTTGACGTGAGAACAATATGCCTGCAACAACAGGTTTTAAGTGGACCTTTGTGGGGGGGGAGACAGATGAGGTCAGTCAGTCGAAGTTGAGAGAGAGGAGCGAACAGAGACCCCTTCCCGTGGCTGAGACTCAAGTGGTAGGTACGCCACGGTTCCTTGGGAAATAAAAATCCGGCGTTTTCCGAGGTGATAGGGCACACCTGAGCCTTTCCCACGCGGGTAGCCAGGCTGAGGACCAGCGGAAGGGCAGTCCACGCGGAACCCAGGACGCGCCCACGGGGACAGACAGTGCCACCACACACTCACCAGCAAACAATCCGAATTCACTTCCGATTTGGGATCCCGCAGCAGGTTGTCGATTTTTTCAAACCGGGTCTCAAAACTGTCCCCAGTCGACATGTTGCTGGCTCCTGTGTGACAATACCCCTCGTACCAGCACCGGCAGCGGAAAGCAATTTCAACCCCACTTCCTCCGCGGCGGTGAGTTCGCAGCCGCCGCCGGGCGCACGAGCCGGAACCTCGGGGTCACCAGGTGCGCCCGCTTCCCGCTCCGACCTCCCCCCACCCGCCCTTCACTGAGGAGACCACCTCCGCTCTCCAGACCCCGGGCCGGGGGCGACAGCGACCCACAGCCGCCCGGATGCCCAAAGTCGCATCCCACCCGGCAGCCCTCCGCGACAGCCCCACGGCGCTGTCGCCAGCAGCCTCGTCGCTCCGGCGAGGCGCCTCAGCCTAGCGGGCCCCGGCTGCCTTCGCCATGGAGGGGCCCGGGGCCCGGGATGGGCCGGAGGAGAGAAGGAAGCGGCGGCCGCCGCCGCAGCAGGGTGGAGACTCCCTCGGGGCAGCCGGGGCGGGCGCGGAGGAAAGGCGAAAGCAAAGGGCGGGTGGGGAGCTGCGCCAGCCGCCGCCGCCGCC
>NW_012267241.1:21140440-21151882 GCF_000151885.1 Dipodomys ordii | reverse complement strand
AAAAAAAAAAAAAAACCCTTACGTTGACCTTAGAAGTGGAAGAGAGAAACAGATCTCTCTAAAAGAGTTACTTCCCTCCTTTATGTCATTGCCACCTGAGTACCCTTGTTTTTCCACACTCACAAGCTCAAACATGCAAATGCTCAAAGCTGCAGTTTATTCCAAGGATACAGGCTGTTATGTTTTGGGAACCACTGATATGGTTAGTGTGTGACCATAATAAAAGACGGGAGTCCAGATCAGGGAGAAAATAAATACACATCGTAGCTAGTTACATGCAATCTCTTGTACTTTACAACAGTCTTTTATCCAAATTTCACCACACAACTGAATTTCAGTGCCAAATATGCCTTCTGACCAATTGCCTTTTAGTTTTTTGTATTTTTGTATGTTCCTATTTAAGCACTTTCAATTGGTAAATTGCTTTTTTTTGTCAGTGATGGGCTCTTTACCAATATATACTTCTCTTTTTTATTTTTATTTTTCCCTAGGTTTTTTTAAAATAATAATTATCATTAAATAGCTATACAAAGGGATTTCTATTTAACACATCAATTTGTAAGTATAATACATCTTGATCAATGTCACCCCTTCCATTATTTCCCCTGTTCAATTCATCATAACTTATCAGTCATCACAGCTCAAATTTTAACACTCCATACCAATAACTAGAAACACAAAAATGGTTTTTCTGACATTTCACTGTTCTCCCTCTCCCTTTTATCATTCAACTACCTCCTGAAATATAACAGCTCTATAACTAAAAGAGAGGCAGATTCCTAATAACCCACTAAACAAGTGGGGCTGGGCCGGGGGGCGGCGCGCCCAGGGCGGGGCGGCCGGGCGGCCTGACGGGAGGGCGGGGAGAGATCCAGGCGCTAGTCGGCTCTGGGGAGCCGCGCATCTCAACTGTGAGCCGCCTTGGAGGTCGGGGCGGAGGAGGCCCGACCCCTCCTTTCCCGGCCTCTGGGTGGCGGGCCTGGCAGCTGCCCCAGCGTTTTGTTTGAGCGCCAGAGGAGGTTGGTTTCCAGGGTCTCCATCGTCGGTCTTCAGTGAACCCCACACGTTCAGTCTGTTCACGATGCCATGGGACAGGTACCAAAGCCCTCAGCGCGGGTCAGGGGAGCCTTCAAAGATAGAGTCCACAGAAGTCAAGCTCAGTTTAATCAAAGGAGAGAAGTGTTTTCCACAGGAAAACATAAAACCGGTGTTTTTTGAGTTGTTCTTAACGATCGCTCTCCCATCAACCACCTGCGGTCCCTTGCTTTCCTCTCCTGGATATGTGATGCTGCTGCCGCAGTGAAAGAATTGTGATTTTTTATAATAAAATCAGAACTATGGTGAGACGTGAAAAATAATGGGTGTTTTCTCCCAGTCCAGTTGCTGCATTGCGGTGTGCGAATGGGCGAAACACTGGTTACTCCACTTGTTGAGGATGATCCTCAAGGCAAGAAACCAACTGGTATTTGTTTCCAGTCAACCTTTGGTTTTTGCTCATAGGGAAAATTCGAGATCGCTAGGAATAGAAAACGTGCGTGTTTTGCCCTCACACTAGAAAATGCTACAGCTGAACCAAATATCTATCTATCTATCTATAAAAACATTGTATAGCATATGAACAGTCCACCAACATTTATGATGTGAGTCAGAGCTAGGAAAATATTACAGTTTTGGAAAGTATCTATTTCTATTTTCATTTTATTAGGTTCAAGAAATATTTAGATATTAAATCCAAGATATAAACCAAGATAGGAAGTAAACCTTCACACACAAAATAATCACAGCAAAGATGAAAAAGTAGAGACAAACTTCAGGTATTTCATGAAATACTTTTGCAGTGAGTTCTTGGCTCCAGTGTTTTGCCAGTCATGTGAATTAGATTTATTTTTAAGCATAGGGCTTAAAATAAATCTGGCAGTTTCCCTAAAATAAATTTACTAAACCCTGCTTGTCCTTTATTTTATTACCATTTTTAGGTATTCTTAGGAATTCTGTTGTTTCTCAGAGAACTGAACATTATGTTGCTTTCCATTTGGACACCCAAGAGAAAGTGTTGGTAGCCAAAATAATATATAAGTGGCACTGATATGATGCCTGAGTGGTTGGCAAAGCCAAAAGCAATATCTGTGACGCCTATATGTTTTATTTACCTACAGGCTAATCTGATTATTATAACACAACCACTTGTTTTTAACTCTTACTTACACTCTATATCAATTAATTTGTTTTTCTGAGCTAGGATCTTACTGTGTTGTCTATACTAATCTACAACTCCTGAGCTGAAATGTTCTCCTCTGCCAACCCATGTAGTTACTGGAGCTACAGGCACATGCCACATACCTAGCTAAGTTTACTTTTTAATTAAAAGACAACCTGTAATAGGGTAAGATCATATATCATTAAAGTTCCTTACCATCTTTAAAATCCCATTGTCTGATTGTGTCTTAATTGTCACCAATACCTTCAAAAACATTGTGGATTTTTTTTTTGGTCAGTCATGGGGTTTGAACCCTGGGCCTGGGCACTATCCCTGAGCTCTTTGGCTCAAGGCTAGCACCCTAACACTTGAGCCACAGCACCACTTCCAGTTTTCTAGTGGTTAATTGGAGCTCAGAGTCTCACGGATGTTCCTTCGCCTGGGTTGGCTTTGAACTGTAATTCTCAGATCTCAACCTCCTGAGAAGCTAGGATTACAGGCATGAGCCACAGGTGCCCAGCGAAGAGCATTGTGGATATTTGATATTTAATTACTCTTAAACTGTGTTAAGATCCTAAAGTAAAATTGTGAAATACTGAAACTATGTATGAATGGTCTTTACTGCTCTCAATCTATACTCTTAAAATATAGTACTAAACATAACTTTCCTTTAAAGAGCAAGATTAATGGTGAGTGATAGTATATCATTAATATGTAAGAATATTAGTTATACATACTGAGTGCTTAACCTGTGCTTGATAGTACTCCACATATTTTACATTTATCTTCAATTAGATTCAGCTATAATTATATACATATAGATGGGAAAACTGGGTACTGAAGATCATAACCACTTACTTGCTTAAGATCATTAACAGACCCAGATTGGAACAGAGAATCTAACTATAGAATCCTCACTATTAACTGTGTTAACACTATACAATCCTAACACAAAACTAATAATGATTGTATTATTTGCATTAGCACAGAGTTAAATAGTTCCTTGTAAATGAAGGGAAAGATATAAATGATTTTAGTAGATTCAGAGTAAAAAGGACCTTGGCAATTCTCAGTAACATTGGATTTACTACAGGTTCCTAAACCCTGGACCCAAGAACCAAAAGCAGCTTTTGGAATTTTCATGACTTTCAACAAAATGGGAAGAATAAAGACAGTTAATGCTTGCTTTAGCAGCACATACATATTGAAAACTGGAATAATACAGAAAGATTAGCATGGTCTTGGTACAAAGATGACAGGTACATTCATAAAGTATTCTATATTTTGCAAGTTCATGAAGGTTGTTGGAAAAAAAAGATATATACTATGTTTTCATAAAGTCAACAGGTCTAATTTAAGATTGACCATTACTCTGAATATAACTTTCCTTTAAGGAAAAAATAATAGTAGATGATACCTTATTTATTTATTTAGTGCTGGGGCCTGATCCTAGGGCTTCATGCATGCTAAGTGTGCACACTATTATTGAGCTATATTCTCAGTCCTTAGCATGTGTTTTTAATGGTTTTAGTTGCAATTAAAATATTACAAGGTTGACAAGTTATGCAAATTTATGAGTAAATTAGTTTTATTTTCTTTTTTCTGGATTTGAGGATTCAAACTGCTGGAAACATTTATTTTTAGATGAGCCTCATGCTAGAACCTCATGAGATCACAGAACTGAAAGAATTTCAGTGAGACGTATTTGGGAGAGATTATGGAAAAATTAGGAAGATTAGGATGTAGACCTCTGTATAGTGAAAGAAAAATAATGAGCATTCCTTTGCTTTTGGTTATTCGGTAGGGAATAGACTCGGTTTAATGTTTATGGAATTTCTTTCATAAACATTAATGTGGGAGTGGCCTCCAAAGATGGCCCTCAATGAACCATGTCTTCTGATATTCACACCCTAGTGGAGTGCTCTCCCACACTGAATCTGGGCTGAGGCCTTGTGACCTGCTTTACCCACTGAAAATGAAGCATAAGCAGCACTGTGCCAGTTGGAGGCCTAAGCTTCTAAAGTACCTGGCAGCTAACAGTTTTGTACTCTGGAACGTTGGGATTAAACTGAGATCACCATAGTATAAAGCAATCCACAGTAACTAACTATAGGAAGAGATCCCATGAAGGACAGCCAAGGAATCCAGAAGAACTTGAGGACAGAGACCCCCTGACTTGGCCCATTTCAGCAGCCCCAGAGTTTGATAGCACTGGGGATAAGAGAGAGACAAGCTGATTCCTTCAGGTACTGCCTATACAGCAGAATCATGAACAATAGTAAAATGATTGTTGCTTTGAGGTACTATTTTTGGGGTAGTTTCTCAGAAATATAAATCAAAACAGCTGGATATCAGAAAAAATTATTCATGAGTAAACATGGAGAAAGATATATTGGGAACACTTTCTGCTTTTTTTTTTATTATTACCCATAATAAAAGGAAGCTGTCTCCAATGTAGCATTGTAAAGAACAAATTTAACTCATATTAATGTCTTCATTTCAACAGCCTCTCTACAAAGAGCCATAATACATTTTAAACAAATTGTGCAATACTTCCAGACTTTTAAATGATCATAGTTATATTTCTACATAAATATATTTTCCTTATATTTTTATGTTTACTCAATTTAGTATATAATCATTTCTATGCTGTCTCCAAAACACATCAGAAATACAGGTACATGCTACAAATTACACATCAGTTGTAACTCAGAGCCATAAATTGAATGTTATTCCAAAAATGCATACCACAACTGTGTTAAGAATGTGATGTGGCTAAGTTCCTATAGAAACTTTAGCTAGCATTTCCAAGAAAGTATGATACTTATTGTGGTTAATATAGCTTTCTTGAGAGTGTTAATTTTTTTTCAAATACAGAACAACATCTCTTGATTGTGAACAACTTTAGTAAACAGAAACTTGTGAGAATTTTAAGTTCAATTCTGTTTCAAGAGGTTTTATATGATTAATATTTACCCAAAAGTAGTTTATCTGTACATATTTTTCTAGATCTGAGAAATAAATCAGGAAGAATATGTTCCTGTATTTCTTTTGAGATCAGGCAAGCTGTTTTCTTTCCACAAAACAGGCTCAGGAGTAAATGTATTTTGACCTTTTTAGATCTACACAGCCTTGAGAAGTAGGCAGAGCTGGGGATTCCTCTGTCTGTCAGGGCTACATCAGTTCAGGGCAAGCTGTGAGCACAGAGTGCCCTTAAGGCTTCTCCTGACTCACCCTGGAATGCCTTCCTCTAACATCTGTTTTTTATTTCTTAGAAGCTGCTATTCCATTCAACTGAAAAAAAAAAAAAAACCCTTACGTTGACCTTAGAAGTGGAAGAGAGAAACAGATCTCTCTAAAAGAGTTACTTCCCTCCTTTATGTCATTGCCACCTGAGTACCCTTGTTTTTCCACACTCACAAGCTCAAACATGCAAATGCTCAAAGCTGCAGTTTATTCCAAGGATACAGGCTGTTATGTTTTGGGAACCACTGATATGGTTAGTGTGTGACCATAATAAAAGACGGGAGTCCAGATCAGGGAGAAAATAAATACACATCGTAGCTAGTTACATGCAATCTCTTGTACTTTACAACAGTCTTTTATCCAAATTTCACCACACAACTGAATTTCAGTGCCAAATATGCCTTCTGACCAATTGCCTTTTAGTTTTTTGTATTTTTGTATGTTCCTATTTAAGCACTTTCAATTGGTAAATTGCTTTTTTTTGTCAGTGATGGGCTCTTTACCAATATATACTTCTCTTTTTTATTTTTATTTTTCCCTAGGTTTTTTTAAAATAATAATTATCATTAAATAGCTATACAAAGGGATTTCTATTTAACACATCAATTTGTAAGTATAATACATCTTGATCAATGTCACCCCTTCCATTATTTCCCCTGTTCAATTCATCATAACTTATCAGTCATCACAGCTCAAATTTTAACACTCCATACCAATAACTAGAAACACAAAAATGGTTTTTCTGACATTTCACTGTTCTCCCTCTCCCTTTTATCATTCAACTACCTCCTGAAATATAACAGCTCTATAACTAAAAGAGAGGCAGATTCCTAATAACCCACTAAACAATATATAAAGACTACCTATATACACGTCACGTTTTCTTTTCTTTTTTTTTTCTTTTTTTTTTTTGGGTCCGGTCATGGGGCCTGAACTCTGGGCCTGGGCACTGTTCCTCAGCTCTTCAGCTCAAGGCTAGCACTCTACCACTTGAGCCACAACTCCACTTCCAGCTTTTTTTTTTTTCTGCTTACATGGTGCTGAGGAATCGAACCCAGGGCCTCATGCATGCAAGGCAAGTGCTCTACCACTTAGCCACCTTCTCAGCCCCACATTTTCTTTTTTTAAAGACCATTATACCTTGCATACTTTACCTCTTTTCACTTACACTGAATATAAAAACTCTATTGGTTGAATTATATATTTAATTTTGTTTATATGTTCTTTCTTTGGTCTTTCATGTATTTCCTTAGGGATTATTCTGGAAATCTTAAGAACAATAATTTTTTGTTATAAAAATAGTGCATGCCTATTTTTTAAATTCTGGAAGATATGGAAAAGTAAGTAGAGAATAAAAAATTACTCATTTACAGGCATTGATGATGTTTTTAGAGTTTTCTTTTAAGATTTTTCTCCCCCTCTGAAAACTTTGTTTTCAATGTCATACGTATAATTCTTCCATACTGGGTTTTTTCAGCTTACATAATCTTGTAAGTATAATTACTCTGGTTGACTTGGTGTTTGTTTGTTTTTTTGTTTTTTGTTTTGTTTTGCTCTTGTTTTATTTTGCAGAGATGAGGACCGAACTCAGAGACTTGCATTTACCAGGCAAGTGTTCTTCCACTGAGCTAAATCCCCAACCCCAGTATAATTACTCTAAACATAACTTTGAAAACATTTATTGTATCCCAGAAATTTACCATAGTTTACTTAACTGATATGTCCATCTATAAATAGTGTCACGATATGCTTCTTTATAAAGTTTTTTTTCTTAATTTAGAATTTGTCCCTTTGAAATGATTCTTAGAAGTGAGGTAAAGTACTTTTTTTTGTGTATGTATGTGCCAGTCCTGGGGCTTGAACTCATCTGGGTTCTATCCCTGAGCTATTTTTACTCAAGGCTAGCACTCTTAACACTTGAGCCATAGGTCCACTTCTGTTTTTTGTTTTGTTTTTCCTTTGGTGGTTAATTGGAGATGACTCTTATGGACCTCCCTGCCTGGGCTGGCTTAGAATCATGAGCCTCAGATCTCAGTGGACTGAGTAACTAGGATTACAGGTATAACCCATTGGTGCCCAGCTGGTAAAACACTTTTGATATACAGTATTTTTCCACATTGTTTTTCTAAATGCTAATACAAGTTTACAATCCCACTATTAATGTTTATGTGCTTTTTATAGCCTTCTCTCACCAGCACTGAAACTGTCATCATTTATTATCATTGTAATAGTTGCTTTATATGTTCATTATATTGATTTGCTTCTCTTTGATTATATTTTTTTCATCTTTGTTGACTAGTAGTTTTTCATTCTCAACACAACAGTTAAGTTCTGCACTTACTCCTCAGTTGGTTTAAAATTTTTTCTTACTGACATATAAAATGCATATATAATACTACCTTTCTTTTACCAACCTCATATTTTTTTCAATTTTTAAAACTTATTTTGAAAATCTGAAATTTTTTTGTTGGTATTTGTGTCAGCACTCTGATTTCAGAGCTCCTGCTGTCTCTTAGCTTTGGCCGGCTATCATTTGAGCCTGACCTTCACTTTTGGTGTTTTACTAGTTAATTGCAGTCTCCTGAATTTGTCTGTCCAGGCTGGCTTCAAATAACAATGTTCATATCTCAGCCTTCTGAGTAGCTAGGGATTATAAGCATAAGCCACTGACACCAGGATTGAATATATTTTTGACAATTGAAATATTTACTTTTAAAATTATGTCAAATCTATTTTTATTTTAGACTTTCTTTTGCTATTTTTATGTTTAGAAAGTCTATGTTCCAAGTTTGATATGTATTTTTTTTTGTCAGTGCTGTGGTTTGAACTCAAGACCTCACACTTCTAGACAGTTTACCAATGAGCTATGCCTTTAAGAAAAATATATCCATACCAGAGTTTGTAAACAAAAAAGTACAGTTACTAGTGGAAATGCTGTGAATTGATGTGTGCATACTCTATATTAATTTTTTTTGTTTGCTTTCTTAACAGATGTTGGTCTTGTGAAGTTTTTTTTTGAAGTCAAATAAAATATTTTTTGATTCTCATTATTTGTAACCCAGGACTAGGAATGTGGTGTAGTGGTAGACTGCTTGCCTAGCATGCATGAAGCCCTGGGTTCGATTCCTCAGTACCACATAAACAGAAAAGGCTGGAAGTGGTGTGTTGTGGTGTGGTGGCTCAAGTAGTAGAGTGTTAGTCTTGAACAAAAGAAACTCAGGGACTGTGCCCAGGCTCTGAGTTCAAGCCCCAGAATTGTAACCTAAAGAATTTTGTGGGAAGGGGTGACATGTCCAAAAAGAAATGTACTCTTTACCTGACTTATATAACTGTAACTGAAAACACAATTTTGCTCTCTAATAACATCGAATGTTCAGTGAAAACTTGACCCCCTCCTCGGGCTTCCACTGCCTTTAGAGTTTCTTTGCCTTTATCTCACTTAAAATTCTTCACCTTTTGATATACTACCACAATAATAACATCTTCATTCTTTATCCTAGCCTTTATCCTCTCTTTATTTTAGCCTGATTATGCACTGGGAATTTTAAAAACGGAATTATTTAAAAGGGGGTGCTACAGGAAGGAACTTCCTGAACAGAGTCCCAGGGTCACAACAGATTGGAGAGAGACTTGACAAATGGGACTACCTTAAAATAAAAAGCTTCTGCACAGCTAAATCTATCACAACCAAGCTAGAAAGACAACCAACTAATTGGGAAGAAATATTTACCAGCAATATATCAGACAAGGGGTTAACATCCTGTATATACAGGGAACTCAAGAAACTAATCCCTCCCAAACCTAACAAACCAATTACTAAATGGGCAAGGGAACTAAAGAGGGACTTCTCAGATGAAGAAATAAAAATGGCAAAGAAACACATGAGGAAATGTTCATCATCCCTGGTGGTGAAGGAAATGCAAATAAAGACAACCCTGAGATACCACCTTACCCCAGTCAGAATGTCCCACATCCACAAATCAGCCAACGACAAATGCTGGAGGGGATGTGGAGAAAGAGGAACCCTATTACACTGCTGGTGGGAATGTACACTTATACAACCACTTTGGAAAGCAGTCTGGAGGGTCCTTAGAAAGCTAAAGATTGACCTCCCTTAGGACCCAGTCATACCACTTCTAGGCATCTACCCTGAACAACAGGAACCAATATACAAGGACACGTGCACCTCCATGTTTATTGCAGCACTGTTCACAATAGCTAGGATATGGAAACAACCCAGATGCCCCACGACAGATGAATGGATCCAAAAATTGTGGTATCTATACACAATGGACCATTAGAAATGACAAAATAATGGCATTTGCAGGGAAATGGATGGAGCTAGAAGGAATCATGTTGAGCGAGGTAAGCCAAGAGCAAAGAGACAAACGGTGCATGGTCTCCCTGATAAGTGGATGCTAAATCCAAAATGTTAGGTGACATGACAAAACTAACAGGACTTAAGAAACAAAGAACTCCCACTCATCTGGTCGAACCACTACTAAATAGCCACATGCTGCTGATCACATGTATGGTGTATATGAGTACACCGTTATATGTTATAGACCTTGATAGACAATTTGCTCCAGGCAAGTTAGAATGAACTTGTGACTTTAAATGAGCATCATTATTCCACAATACTGTGAAATTTGGGAAATTATGTAATCAATCACAATTAAAAAAAAAGAAAAGAACCTCGGGGAAGGTAGGGAGGGAAGGGATGGTAGGGGGAAAACAATGGAGGGGGTAACAATGCTCAATAGGAAGTGTACTCATTACCTTGCTCATGTAACTGTAACCCTCTGTATAGTATCTTTACAATAAAAAATTTTTAAAAGGGGTGCTACAAAGGGTAAATAAATGCAGCAATGGTACTCACTATTTTGAAAATGAACTATACAACGTGTGAGTGGGAATGGGAAGAAAACACTGGGGAGAGTGAGGAAAGGGTGACCATGTTCTCTGTCCCTGACTTGTGGAACTGTAAACTCTCTGTACATCACCTTTATAATAACAGTAAAAACAATCTTGAAAAAGATGAATGAATATGAATTAAATGAAAACATGGGCTGTTAATGACAAGATGGGACACTGACCATTCAGAAATATATTTTTGCATAGTTAAGGGCATAGCTTCCTAGATTCTCATTGATGTAACTGTTTCCCAAGTATGGGCAGTCAGTAAAGAAAACTGAAGAGAGCTGTAACACCATTCTTTTTATCTGTTTTCCAGACTTACAAATATATTCATTAGATTCCACTTCTGTATCTTAATTTGTTACTATTGAAAATTTTATAATGCAAGTATTTCCAGAACTCTTTTTTACATTTGACTTGCATCCTCATTTCAGGGGTTATTGTGCATTTTCTTTTCTCTCTCTCTCTCTCCCTCTCCCCCTCTCTCCCTTTCTCCCTTTCTCCTTCTCTCTCTCTCTCTCTCTCTCTCTCTCTCTTGCTCTCGATGTGGTACTAGGGCTTGAACTCAGAGCTTCAAGCTCTCAATTGACTTTTTTTGTTTAAGACTGGCACTTTACCACTTGCACTACAACCTCTCCTTTTCAGCTTTTTGCTTCCTAGGCTGACTTCAAACTGGGATCCTCAAATCTCAGCCTCCTGAGTAGCTAGGATTACAAGTGTAAGGCATCAGTATCTAGCTACATTTTCTTTCCTTCTTTCCTTCTTCCTTCCTTCCTTCCTTCCTACCTTCCTTCCTTCCTTCCTTCCTTCCTTCCTTCCTTCCTTCCTTCCTTCCTCTCTCCCTCCCTCCCTCCCTCTCTGTCTCTATCTCTGTCTGTCTCTGTCTCTGTCTCTCTTTCTCTCTCTCTCTTTAGTTGGTTGTTGGGCTTGAACTCATGGCATGGGCACTGTCCCTGAGCCTCTTTGTGCTCAAATCTAGTGGCATCAGTACCTGGCTACATTTTCTTTCCTTCTTTCCTTCTTTCCTCCTTCCTTCCTTCCTTCCTTCCTTCCTTCCTTCCTTCCTTCCTTCCTTCCTTCCT
>NW_012267241.1:21054657-21140390 GCF_000151885.1 Dipodomys ordii | reverse complement strand
CTTCCTTCCTTCCTTCCTTCCTTCCTTCCTTCCTCCCTCCCTCCCTCCCTCCCTCCCTCTTTGTGTCTGTCTGTCTGTCTCTGTCTCTCTGTGTCTGTATCTCTCTGTCTCTGTCTCTGTTTCTCTCTTTAGTTGGTTGTGGGGCTTGAACTCATGGCATGGGCGCTGTCCCTAAGCCTCTTTGTGCTCAAAGGTAGTGCTCTACCACTTGAGCCACAGTGCCTTTTCCAGTTTTTGAGTGGTTAATTGGAGATAAGAGTCTCACAAGGACTTTTCTGGCTGGCTAGCTTTGAAACATGTTCTTCAGATCTCAGCCTCCTGAATAGCTAGGATTATAGGTGTGAAACACCAGCGCTTGGCTTTCTTTTTATATTTTGTACTACTTCATGAGTACTTACTGGAATATTGGAAGAACTATTGCTTTATAGTTATTTAGCTACCATCCTAAAAATTTATGGGTCTAGCCAGGTGCTGGTAGCTCACACGTGTGTACAGGAGTCTGAGATCTGAAGATTGCAGCTCAAAGCCAGCCTGGGCAGGAAAGGACATGAGACACTTATCTCTAACAAACTACTCAGAACATGTCAGAAATGGCACTGTGGTTCAAGTGGTAGAGTGCTAGCCTTAAGCAAAAGAAGCTCAGAGATAGCATCTAGGCCCTGAGTTCAAGCCCCAGGATTAGCACACACATAAAAAAATTTAAGTATGGGTCTAAAATTGTTTAGCTTATTTTGTATAACCCATGTATTTTAATACCCAAAGAAGAGTCTCTTCTTACTAGTCTGACACTTAAATGCATTTTTTAATTCAATGCAAGTATCAAAACAATTTCTTTGTGTTACATATTTACCATTCTCAGGAGACAAATAATCTCCAAAGGGATAAAATAAGCCCAGATCCTATCATCTTGGTTTGGTAACATTAGGTCCTAAGCAAAGCTTATTTACTTTGGCAGTGAGAGAGAGAGAGGAGAATGAAGCACAAAAGCCAATAGACTGAATGTTGCCTTTTCCTGTATTCAGACGAGCACATGCAGGGGAATAAATTTATCTTTCTGAATCTTCTCTAGTGGCCCAGGCAATCCCTAAAGAGTCATCATTACTTCTTATCTTGTGTCAACAATTTAACAAGTGTCAAAGGAGGTGATTCAGAAAGCATCATTACATAGGGCTGCTACAGATCAATCCCAAGTTCTTTACTATAACTGATGGTTTTCTATGATTGTTTCACTTCATTTACTAGTAGAAAATTTACTTCTTTACTTTCTTATAATCATTTTTGTAATGATCTACTCTAGTTGAAGCACTGGCTATTACCAACAAGTCCACCCACATCCCACTATTTTTGTATTGGAAGCGCTCCACGCAGTGCCCAGAGTTCTCAGTAACATAATCTCTAAATCACTATTCTAAACACCATTGAAGGATGTTTGCTCAAAGTTACCCCCTGAAGAAGAGTATGAGGAAAGACATCAAGACTTCTCAACATAAGTGGAATTCTTGAGTTCTGACTTTGGTTAGTTATTTTAAGAACACACTTGATTAGTATTGTCTATAGTTAGCACTCTCAACCTACTTTGCTCTCCCAGGCAAGTATGGTGGAAGTTCCATTGGACTGTGAGATATCAAAGATATCATTCTTCAATTATATTAATTTTGCTTGTATTTACAGATTTCTTTAACATTTTCCTTACATTAAAGATCAGAATATGACCCCCAATTTTAGCCAAGATCACTTGCATTTAATATAGCCCGTCTCTTCTGAAAACCTGGACAAAAATCAATATTTAAAAAATTATGCAAGAACACTTAAGTGTGAAAAAATCAGGCAAATCACACAGTGGAGTCAAGAGTTATCACATATGAGAATGATTTTTCCATTTTTTCCTCTTTTCTCTTGTGAGTTTTCTTCTAACACAGGCCTCAACTACAGAACGACTCAGTAGTAGTAATATAGGCAATTAAAACTCTGAGAAGAAACTTTCATCCTTTTCACAGACTTGGGAAAGGAGCTTCTATGAGGCAGAGCATGTAAAAGGAATCCTGAAGAGAAATGAACTTGGGAAGAGAATGTTTTAGAAATTTATAAAAAGCTACCCAGTGGTTCACACCCATAATCCTAGCTACTCAGGAGGCAGAGATTTGAGCACTGTACCTCAAAGCAAGCCTGGGCAGGAAAGAAATAGCCTTGAGCACAAAAGCTCAGGGATAACACCACAGCTCTAAGTTCTAGTCCCATGACCAGCACAATAATAAAACAAAATTAAAAAAAAAGAAATATAGAAAAAGCTAAACAATCCTAAGTTTTCTCTTAAGTTGCATATGCATACACAGAACAGTAAAAGCAGAGCAGCAAAGACTTTGACAGCTGAACCAAGGGCTCTCAATATCAATATTCATACTTTGGACCAAATAATTCTTTATTCTTTTCTTGCAATTTACATGTTTAACAAATTCCTGTCCTCTACCTACTTGATGCAAGTTTACCCAAGAATGGTGGTCAAAATTGTCTCCAGCTCTTCAAGCAACTTATTGCAAAGAGATCACCAAAATGAAACCCTTGTTGGCTCATGCCTGTGATCCTAGCTACTTAGGAGGCTAGGACCTGGAGGATAACCGTTTGAAGACAACTAGGACAGAAAAGTCCAGATGAGTATAACTCCAAAATAGTCAACAAAAAGCAGAACTGGGGTATGGGTTAAATGGCAGAGTACCAGCTATAAGCAAGAAAGTAAGTGTACAAAGCCTTGAGTTCAAGCCACTGTACCAGAAAACATCCTATTTGCCCCCAGTTCCAGGGCTTGCACTCAGCTGTATGGTGCTTGCTTAGCTTGGTTGCTGAGCAAGCTATCAATTAATCACTGGATGATGTGGCACATACATGGTAGTCATCCTGGCTATGTGGGAAGTATAAATAGGTGGATAGATGGCAGTCTATCCTAGCACTGGCATAAAAGTGAGACCCCATTCAAAAAATAATGGAGGCAAAGGCTAGAGATAAGGGTTGAAGTGGAGTATCTGGCAAGTGCAAGGCCCTGAGTTCAACCCCTACTATCAGTAATAACAACAACAACCCTTTCACATGACTAATATCCACATGATGTAATATTCACAGTTCTGGTACAAATACAAAGTTGTTGTACACACAAAGAACCAGAAAAATGTGGCCAATTCCCAAGGGAAAAGACAATTAGCAGATGCTAACTGCTAGATGCCACAGACTTTAAATGATCTAAGATTTTAAAATCAATATACAATTCAGCTCTCTGAGGTAAAGGAAAATAAAAAAAAGTAAATGGAAAGATAAAATCTCAGCAAAGGCATAAACTTATATAAAGAGAACAATTAGAACACAGAATGCTAATAACTTTCTTCAAATAACTAAAAAAAATCCTAAAATGTATATGGAACTATTCCCAAACCTATTTTGAGAAAAAAAGGAAGAAGAGGGAGACATTATACTATCAGGCATGGGCATTAGGCCTGGGTATTACACTCTGTGGCAGAAACAGGAGGATCAGGGTTTGAAGCCAGCCAGGGCAAAGTTAGCTTACCTAGTAAGAACAAAGCTCTGTTAAATTCTCAGTAATAACAGAGAGAGAGAGAGAGACAGAGAGAGAGAGAGAGAGATAGACAGACAGAGACAGAGAGAGATCTGCAGAAATCAAACAGCATAATATTGCCTAAAAACACACACAGACCAATCAATCTGTGACAAAGATGCTGTGAACATACATATATGGAAATGCTACTGGTAAAACTAGATGTCCACATGCTCAAGAATAAACCTAGACTCTTATCTCTTGACAGTCACAAAAATGAACTCAAAATGGATAAAAGACGTAACTGCAAGTACTGAAACCATGATCCTACTAGAAGAAACATAGGAAAATGCTTGACATTGGAACTGGCAAGGTTTTGTGTTTTGTTTGTTTCTTTTTGTTTTTAAACTAAAAACACAAGGAACAAAAGTAAAAATAGACAAATGAGACTTCTTTAAACCAAATGCTACTGCAGCTAAAAACAAACAAGTAACACAATGAAGAAATAACCTACACATCTGATAAGGACTTGATATAGGATCTATAAAGAATTCAAAAAACTCAATAGCAAACACCTGATTGATATCATGAAACTTGAAAATAGAATTCTGGTGAAAATAGTGAGTAACGAGAGACAAGAAAAGATTGATAAAGAGAAACTAAGTTATATTTTATAATAATAAGTTATGATGGGGTGATTATAGATAACGATACTGATCTGTACATTTGAAAGCTGAAGGCAGGTATGGTATTGCAAGCCTTGCTTCTGAGATGTGGTGATCAGGGGGATCATGATTGGAGGCCACTTTTGATATAAAAAAATGTTTGAGACTCCATCTCATTCAATGACTGGCATCCATCTGTTGCCCCAAACTATTGGAGGAAGCTCAATGGCTGGATGCAGTGGTAACTGTCTGTTATCCCACCAACAAAGGGAAGGAAAAATAGAAGAATCACAATCCAGGCTGACCTGGACATAAAAGTTAGACTCTTCATGAAAATAACCAGCACAACAAAGAGACTGGCAGAGTGGCTCAAGTGATAGAGCAACTTCCCAACAAATGTGGTAGAGCACTTGCCTCACATGGAAGTACAGGGTTCAATTCTTTCCCAGAACTAGAAAGGATAGAGAAGAGAGAGAAGAGAGGGAGGGAGAGAGACAGAAAAGAGAAAAACAGAGAAGAGAGAGACATAGAGAGAAGATATCTAATTTGAAGAATAAAGAAAGGACTGGAAATTAAAAAAAAAAACCTACAGTGACTCTTGGAAGTGCATGTACATCAAAATCAAACAAACATTACACTGGAGTCTACTAAGAGGTTGGCACAAGCAAATGAATATAATGGCTGAAATTTTCCTAAATTTGATGAAAGACATCAACTTCAGATTCAAGAAGTTTACTTAACACAAACTCAAGAAAAGTACACCCAAATACTTCAACCAAATGACTAAAATGATAAAAAGTAGTTAAGAAAAGATAACATATCATGTATTGGGGAACAGTAATAATGTTAATTCTTGTGAACTTTTCATCAGAATCCGTGAGTACCAGTACACAGTGAAACAGCATTATTGTGTGTGCATGTGCCGGTCCTGGGGCTTGAACTTAGGGTGTGGGCACTGTCCCTGAGCTTCTTTTGAAAGCTCAAGGCTAGCACTCTGCCACTTGAGCCATAGCACCACTTCTGTCTTTTTGGTAGTTTATTGGAGAGAAGAGTCTCATGGACCTTCCTGCCTAGACTGGCTTTGAACCATAATCCTCAAATCTCAGCCTCCTAAGTAGCTAGGATTACAGGCGTGAGCCACCACTGCCTGGTTTAAAACAGCATCTCTAAAATGATGAAACAGGTGTCAATTTGGCATTCTACAACTAGCAAAACTATCCAAAAACTAAGAGAACTTGTAGATAACTACAAGAAATGCTACAGGAACTTCTTCAGATTAAGGGAACATAAGACAAGGTGAAAACTGAAATGAAGGAAGAACCACTAGACTATCTGCCTTTTCCTTTATTAAAATACATATAATTCTTGAAAGAATATAACATTATCTGTTGCAGTATTGTATCCTTGAATATTTAATACTTCTGACAATATAACATAAGTGTGGGTAAAGAGAACTATATGGTTGTAGGGCATTACATATTACTGAAGTAGTAAAAATATGAAGTAGTAAAATATTAAATAGATTCTGCTGCCTAGAGTAGTCGTTAACTGGGGGTAATTTTTGTCCCAGTAGTGAATATTTAGTAATGTCTGGAGACACTTCTGAATGCTATAACTTGGGTGTGACAAAGTGTCACATCTAGTAGGTTGTGTGGGACAAAACAAATCCCCTGCCCTAAGTATCAATAGTGTGGAGATGGAGACAGTCTATCCTAGAGCAACCAAAATGGCAGCGAGTGACACATTCCACAAAGCGTAGATATAATACAGTAAAGTTTTAAATCTATTGGAATGATTTAAAAGACAATTGAAAAGGAAGGAGAGAATAGAGGGATAAAAAGGCAGACAGTACAGAAAGTGAATATTAAAATGATATATCTAAATACAACTACAGTACTAATTACATTAAGTGGAACTATGGCTCGAGGGGTAGATGCCCAGCCTTGAGCAAAAAAAGCTCAAGGACAGGGTCCAGGCTTTGAGTTCAAACAGCAGGACCCACATACAAAAATTTTTTTAAAATAAACGTTGTTGTTTTTTTTAATAAAAGGATTTCTTTTCTTGTGTTCCTCAGCAGAATTTGTTATTGCCTTGATGATAGCCATTCTGGCTGGAGTTTGATGGAATCTTAGAATAGTTTTGATTTGCATCACATTTCAATTTCTAAAACCTGTTAATTTGTAAAAGTACAATTAATGTTTATATATTGACCTTGAATCCCATGATCTTTGATATTCTTACTTATGAGATTCAGTAGCTATTTTATACATTCTTTGGGGTTTTCTATTTAGATGATTATGTTGACAACCAGTAGGGAAATAATCAATTTTTAGTCTTTCCAATTTTTATTAAGTATCAAGGTGATACAAAGATTATTAAAACATGGTCAAAAACCCATGCACCAGTACCTCTCACCTCTAATCCTAGCTATTCAGGAGCTGAGATCTGAGGATTGCATCAAACCAGCCTGGGCAGGAAAGTCTGTGAGACTCTTATCTCCAATAAATAACACCCCCACCCTCCAAAGTAAGTAATAGAGCTGTGACTTAAGTGGTAGAGCACTAGCATTAAGCAAAAGAAGCTCAAGGACTGGCACACACACACACACATAAGGGAAAGCATTTTGTAAAGGTCACTTTCACAGCAATAAAAAAATGTTTTAGGAAACTAAGAGGAGATTGAAGGTTAATCCAGACTTCAGTCTAGATGATTGATAGCATTTACTCTGAGCTATATTCTTTTCTCCTTTTTGTTTTTATCTTGAAGCTTTATGTACCAGTAGTGTGCTCAGGGCTGTTCAATGTGCTTTTTCTATACCTGCTTACATTTGTGCTTTAGTGTCTTTTACAGATCTGGATCCATTTGCTATTTTAGGATTTTTTTTCTCTGTGTATTTGAAGGATTATTGACCTTTGTGTCTTGCTATGGTTTGATTTATTTGGAGGGGTGCTAAGGATCAAACCAAAGGCCTTATACAAGCACATTACCACTGAGCTACACTTCCACACCTGGTTTGCATAGGCTATAAGTGTGAGACACCTACATTTGGCTTTGTCTAGATTATTAAGCTATTGATATTATACCATTGTTCTTTACTAATATGAGCATTCATTTCTGTAATTTTCTTCTGAATACATGCATAGTCCAAAAATTTAGATGTTGTGTTTCATTCTTTTTGTTGCAAATATTTTAAAATATTCATGAAATTCCCTATTTTGTGCATGGCTTATTTAGAAGCGTGTTTAATTTCCAAATATGTAAGGATTTTTTTAATATTTTTTGATTCTTTTCTTGTTAATCTTGTTCTAGTAAGATAACATACTATGTATATGGCTTTTTCACAACTATTTTTATTATGGTAAAATACACAATATAAAAGGTTTTTCTTAACTATTCAAAGTGTACAACTCAGTAGCTTTAAGAATAATATAATATTGCATCACAGTTTACACTATCCATTTCCATGATTTTTTTTCCTATCTGTATCCACCAAACAATAACACTATCCCCCCCAAGCCTATTGAAGTTTCTAATTTACTTTCTGTCTCTATAGGATTGCCAACTCTCTGTGTTCTTTAAATTATTTAAATTTGCTTTAGGCCCCTTTCTGTTCTAATTTGGTATATGTTCTAACTTGTACAATTCTTTTCAGTTGAAAAGATTATATATTGCTAGCATTAGTTGAATGCTCTTGAAATTTGAGCATATTTAAGTTTGTTGATAGTTATTCCTGTATACCCTACTAAGTTTTAAAAATTAAATTGGTCGGGCTGGGAAGGTGGCTCAGTGGTAGAGCTCTTGTCTTGCGTGCATGAGGCCCTGGGTTCGATTCCTCAGCACCACATAAGCAAAAAGACAAAAGCGGGAAGTGGCGCTATGGCTCAAGTGGTAGAGTGCTAGCCTTGAGCTGAAGAGCTGAGGGACAGCGCCCAGGCCCAGAGTTCAGGCCCCATGATCGGACCCTCCCCCAAAATTAAATTGTTTCTATTGATTTGAGAAAAAAGTGTTAAAGCCTCATGTATACATATAAATTTCGTTATTTTTCCTTTATTTCTACTTGTTTTTGTATCAGGCATTTTGAAAGGTACTATTTTTAGGTACTTACACATTGGAATTATTGCCATATCTTAGTAGACTATCCATTTTTAATAATATCTATCTTTTTTTAACATGATGTCTCCCCTCCTCCCACCAACTCTCCGTCAATATAATCTCTCCAGATTCATGACCTGGAAGTATTCCATCTTACATTCTCCAGTCACATATTTAATCTTAACCAGAAAATTCAGTAGTTTACATATTTCTAAAAACAGAACTATTGAATTTAGAACAAATTGAGAGCAGTGTAGTGACGAATGCATATAACCTCTAAACACAAGGCAATCTCACATTAGCAAAGAGACAACTTTAGACAGCAATCTATTGTATTGTAGTTAGTGGACTAATATAGCAAACACTGTTTAATCCCATATAGAACTCTCTGTTGTGGTTTCCCTACATTATGGTAGCTCTAGCTTGTTTCCTTGTTAATACTTCCTTGAAACTAATGTTTTCCCAGCAAGCATCAGTAGAACTGTGTAACATAGTGACCCTTGATGCCCAAGTATACACTCTCCCACTCCCTAAATCCCAACTTACATTCCTGAGGGAGCCAGTATCTACTTCATATCTATTTCTGGATCTTAGAATAGTGGGGAATGTTGTCAGATTGTTTTTAGTACTAACAAGGCAGCATCAGCCAGCATAGCTTGCTTATGATTAGTAGAGGAAATAGTAACCCGCACCACTTGTTTGTTGCTGTTTTTCCCACTGGCATAAACCTTTAAAATGCTACAAACTAGAAAATAGTCTAATAGCTAAAGAAAATACTGTCTTTGGTAAGATTTGGCTGAAAGGTTATATGATGAAAATGAGGTATATCTTTCCTGAATCCCCTTTCTCTTTTGGAATATAGAGATTATTATGGAAATAATAATATTGTTATAATAACTGCCTCAGAGGTTTATTGTGAGAAACAAATTAGTGATACTTTAATATGCTCCCAAACTCTAGATAATGATAGTTATCAATATTCTTTCTTGTTTGTACCAATAAGGTTTATCTCCTTAAAAATTTATTTGTATTTATATTTCAAAATGCTTTCAAACTCCTTAACTTTAGAGAGGTGGTAGGCACTCAGCAAATTATTTTTAGAAGTCTTTTATCTTTTTTATTTACTCCTCTGCTTTCCATCTTCAACAAAGTGATTAAGTCCATCCATGTTATTCTCAATGAATCTATGTTGAGTTAAAGGTATTTTAAGTACACACAATATTTCCATGAGCATCTATGATATGTCTTATCTTTTAGAGGCTAAATTTGAAAGTTAAAAATCTTTCCTCTGCTGGTTCTAAAATATATCATTTCTAAATACCAATCTTCAAGTTCTCAGAATTTATATCCAGTCATCGCTACCACTCAAGATATAAATATATATCTTCTGTTGCAGATAAGCTCTGTTGCAGATAATAGCTTCTCTGTAAAATCAGCTCTTCAGACCATGTGAAGTATAGTTTTAATGTCTGCATGTAAGTATATGTGGTTTTTGAAGCCTGTGGGATTGATGAAAATAACTAACTCACTTTTTTTACACAGTTCAGAATAATTTGAAGATATTATGAACTTTGACATCAACTCTCTGATGGTCATGTAGCTGTATGAATATGACTTCTGATAGAAACTTTATGCAGTACTATTTAAAGCATACCCTGGAAAGTGGGAGGGGAGGGGAAGAACAGTTCTGCAAGTCAGCCTGTCTAGTGGAAATTCATTCTTTAGAAGTTTTCTTTGTAAATATAAAATGTAGAAAAAGGTTATTTCATTTTTTTACTTGCACTGCAAGTATTTGGAAGGGCAAAATACATTTATAATCACTAATATAACACATTTGTAGGCTTGTGAATTATTCATATTCATAAAGACTAATATTCTAAGAGAATATACTTTAGTTTCTCACTGAATTAGTATCAGTATTCAATATTTACTTTTTTATTACTTAACTTTCATGAGTAAAATTTTTAAATATAAGTATGAAAAATTTTATGTTTTAATCAAAGGTACTTGTTGAAACTTTTTATAATTAAGAGGTCAATATAAGCATTTCATGAAAATATATGATTTATATAAACATTTCATGAAAATATATGATTTATTTAATTGAGTGTTTAGTTATTTATTGGTAGTAGAGATTAAACCTAGGGTCATGTGCATGCTAGCCAAGGTTCTATCAATGAGCTATGCCCCAATTACTTATTTTAAAGTTTTAACTTTAATAAAATATCAGAGTAAGGTGTTAGATGAATGTAAAAACAGTTAATATTCAGGCCCAGAGTTCAAACTCCATGATCGACAAAAAAAAGAAAAAAATAATGTGGTCTTGTTTGTAAACATTTGGGTAAATGCCCAAAAGTGGGACTTCTGGGTCATAGGGGAGCTCTATGTGGAGTCTTTTGAGGAACCTCCATACTGCTTTCCAAAGTGGTTGAACAAGTTTACACTCCCACCAACAATGAAGTAAGGTTCCCTTCTGTCCACATCCCCTCCAGCATCTGTTGTTAGCTACCAGCACAACTATGTTTATTGCAGCACTATTTACTATAGGTAAGATCTGGAACCAACCCAGATGCCCCTCAGTAGATGAATGGATCAAGAAAATGTGGTATATATACACAATGGAATTCTATGCCTCCATCAGAAAGAATGACATTGCCACATTTGTTAGGAAATGCAAAGGCTTGGAAAAAATTATATTAAGTGAAGTAAGCCAAGCCCAAAGAAACATAGGCCCCATGATTTCCCTTATTTGCAATATCTAGTATATGTATGAGTCAAGCAGGAAAGGTCAGATAAGGTGATGTTAGGAAAAAGAACACTAAGATATGTATTTTAAATGTTTTTTTTTCTTTCATGCATTTGTTTCTAACGCAATTATAAGATTATTTCTTTGTTGCTTTGTATGTCCCTCCCCCACAGTATAACCCCTGCTTTCACTGTATTTGATGTCGGTATAATTTGTGGAGGGGAAGGGGAAAAACAAGTCGTTTAAATAAGGATACAGGTGGACCTGTTGCAACAATGAGAAGTACAAGTTGTCATGTCAAAAATGAACTTTACAACTTGGGGGGGGGAGGATTGGGGGGGGAGGGAGGATGGGAAGGGATGTGAAGGGTAAACAAAGGAGGAGACTACAATGCTTGATAAGAAATGTACTCACTATCTTGCCCATGTAATTGTAACCCCTCTGTATAGTATTTTCACAATAAAAAAAGAAAAAAATAGTTAACATGTAAATGTTAATGAATATTTATTAAATATATATCAATATTTATTCATCCCTATGTAACTTGTATAGGTTTAGATTTTATCTGATCATCTTATTTTACTTATCACAACTTGTTGCCTTATCTCCATTTGTAACACCATTGAACCTCAGAATATGAATTAACCTGTGCATATCAGAGTACATAATAAGTATATTATGATACTCATCAGAGCCATAATTTGGATCAAGGTTTCCAACTTTATAACATGTGAACTTTCAGGTATTCACTTCTTTTTTTTGGCTGGTCAGGGGCCTGAACTCTGGGCCTGGGTGCTGTCTCTCACCTCTTCAGCTCAAGGCTAGTGCTCTACCACTCAAGCCATAGCACCACTTCCATTTGTATTCCAAAAGGAAACTAAGATCTAATTAAAAATAGCCAAAGATTCATATAATTTTTAAGCAGGTTTTCAAAAATCTATGGTGTAATGTTTGTAATTTTAACTATCACTATCTCATAATACCATGAAATTTATGTTATCACTTAATCTCAAAAATTATTTTAAAAATCTATGGTGTACATATTTTCCTCCGGAATGAACCATGATTATCTTCTACTTTTAACAATGGTATGTTACAATCCAATATGAGAGAAGTGTGAAAAAATACAAATTCATCTGAACAAATCCAATTTAGACATGCTCTAAAGTAACCTAAAAGCTTAGCTTTAACGTTCTTTATTTTTCAATTTTAGTGCTTTATTTTTAAGCATTTATTAATTTTGTTTTGGTGGGGCCTGAACTCTGGGCCTGGGCGCTGTCCCTCAGCTCTTCAGCTCAAGGCTAGCACTTTACCACTTGAGTCACAGCACCACTTCCGGCTTTTTCTGCTTATGTGGTGCTGAGGAATCAAACCCAGGGCCTCATGCATGCCAGGCAAGCACTCTAACACTGAGCCACCTTCCCAGCCCTGTGCTTTATTTTTAAACAAGACTATTCACCTGATTTTTTAAGGTCACATAATTTCATGGGGTTCATATTTTTTAAAATAGTAATCTTTAAATGATTCAACCTATTATGGCCATGAGATATACCTGTAAGATTTCTGATAACAGTAGCATAATGGACAGCCAATTGTGGACTTTAAATTCATTGCTGCATTGACTCCAGGGCCATGTTTCCCACACAGGCTGCTCTCAACCAATAACTAGGTATAACAGACATACAGGCATAATAAGGAAGCCTATTTCTGTCAGGGGATATTCTGACCAGCATGGTTAGTTTAAGGCCTGTGCAATGGGTTTGCTGAATTAGAATTGCATTGCAGACTAAGAATCTGTGTGCTTAGATATATTTGGAGGTCTTGTGGTTTTCTAAGCCCTCTTCAGCTTATTTTCCATGTTTTCTTACATCTAATTCCCTCTTGGCATCTGCATTGTTGCTGCTGTTGTTGATGTTCCTGTCTTTGCTGCTGCTGCTGTTGGTTGTGGAGCTTGAACTTGGGACCTGGGCTCTGTTCCTGAGCTTTTTCCTCTCAAAGTTAATACTCTACTATTTTGAACCACAACATCATTTCTGGTTTTCTGTTGGTTAATTGGAGACAAGAGTTTCAAGGACTTTCCTGCCTGGGTTGAATTTGAACCGCTATCCTCAGATCTCTGCCTGGTGAGCAGCTAGGATTATAGGTGTGAGCCACCAATGCCTTGCATGGAATTGGCTTCTTGAAGGACCTGGACTAACATATACCCCCACACATAATTTCTGGTTAGAGTAACATATGCTATTTTAACAATGTTAAGTAGTATTCACATCTGATTTACATAGCATAATGTGGCTCATTGGCCAATTCCAACTTTTCCTTTGATATTTCCCTCATTAAGCCAACCTCCTATTTCATTTTTGGCTAATTTTCCATTATGTCCAATGGGCACTAATCAGCAGCACAGTACTTTTCTGTTTCTTTTCTTTTCTTTTTTTAATTAGACTTGTGTGATTGAAAATCTCTTTATTGTTCTACTTCTGTTGGTTTGGCTGGGAATAATATCCCTAGTTTAGGACTAGGGATATTAGCTTACCAGTACAGCACTTGCCTACCATGCATGATGCTTTGGGTTCAATCTCTAGCACCACAAAATATAAATACATTTTACAAAAATCTAGTTAAAATGATTATTCATTAGATTTTTTGTGCCAGTCCGGGAGCTTAAACTCAGGGCCTGAGTACTGTTCTTGAGCTTTTGTGCACAAGGTATCACCCTCCCACTTGAGCCACAACTCCAATTCCAGCTTTTTGGTAATTAATTGGAGATGTCTCATAGACTTTCCTGTCTGATGTAGCCTCAAACTTCAATCTTCAGGTCTCAGTCTCCTGAGTAACAAGGATTACAGGTGTGAGCCACAGTGCTTGATTTCTTCATCAGTGTTTCGGCATCTTAGGTTAACTCAGGTTAACTTAGGTTAACCCAGTGCAATCCTACTTATTGATCCTTTTGTTATTTTATATCTAAAGATGTGCAAAATGCATGCATTTTTGTATGTGTGTGGTTAGTTATAATATTAGCTTACTTGATTATGGAGGCTGAGAAATTTCATAGTATTTTATCTCTCACAGTTTGAGACCCAGGCAGTCAAACAGAGAGAAAAATATCAATTCTTCTTTTCCTTTTTGTCCTATCTAGGTTCTCAGTGATTTGGATGATGCCAACTCACATTGAATATGCTTTATTCAGTTCTCCCATTCAGATGCTAATCTTCCATATCAGTCAGCTTTTCATTACTATATCAAAATACCTGACATAAAATACCTCTTATGAAGAAGAAGAGGTTTATTTAGTTCACAGTTTGGAGATTTAACATCCAAATAGTATAGTGCAGGCTCTGGCAAAGGTTGCCTTTTGATTTCATCACCTCATGTACAGGAGCATGGGCAGGGACAAGTGATTGCATCTCAAGCCAGAAGAAAAAAGGATGAAACAGATCAGACTTGCTCCATTTATTTATTTATCATTTATTGCCAGTCCCAACGCTGGAACTCAGGGTCTGGGCACTGTCCCTGAGCTTCTTTTGCTCAAGGCTATCACTCTACAACTTGAGCCATACATAGCTCTACTTCTGGCCTTTTCTGTTTATGTGATACTGAGGAATCGAGCCCAGAGCTTCATGCATGCTAGGCAAGCACTCTACCACTAAGCCACATTCCTAGCCCATTGTTCTTTTTATAAAAGTCCTCTCTTAAGAACTCAATAAGTGGCAGAGACCTACCTCACATGCCAAGTATCATATGGTCCCATTTCTTTTTTCTTTTCTTTTTTTGGGTCCGGTCATGGGGCTGAACTCTGGGCCTGGACGCTGTCCCTCAGCTCTTCAGCTCAAGGCTAGTGCTCTACCACTTGAGCCACAGCGCCACTTCTGGCTTTTTTCTTTTTTCTTATGTGGTGCTGAAGAATCGAAACCCAGGGCCTCATGCATGCAAGGCAAGCGCTCTAACACTGAGCCACCTTCCCAGCCTGTGGTCCCATTTCTTAAATGTTTCATTATCTCCTCAAATCATCACCCTGAGAACCAAGCCCTTAATGAACTTTTGGTGGGATACAGTTAGAATATATCTGGACGACAGCATCCTTACAGACATGGCCAGAGAGTATTTAACTTGCTATTGGGGCATCTCATGGCTCAGTCAAATTGACACATTAAAATTAGCCATCATACCTACCTTGATGGAATTCATAGCCTACAAGAGGGCATCTTTTCAGGCTAAAAAGGGATTGTACTTCCTGTAGAACAGTCTGATCAAGACACTGCATAATGTACAAAAAGAAACACAAATCAGAAATCTGCTAATCACCAGTGTATGCTGGCTGTGTCTGAAATTTGAGGAGTTAGTAGGACTATAACAGGTAAAAGATCAGTTAAAAGAAACTCTACCTATGTAAACCATGAATGAAAATATAGAGAAATCTGATGTACAGTAAAAACAAATAGTTTTAATTTTAGTGCTGTTTGCTATATTAATTTATATTTATAAATGAATGTTTATAGTTAATATTTTTTGAGTGTCTGCTCTGTGTCAGATTCTGCTACATTTTTGGACTGCAATGATGAGGGAAAAGTAACCCAATTCCTGTTCTCAATTCCAGAAGGCCTAATAGAGATTGTACACGTAGAACAAATTAGCATCTAATTATCTTATAAAGCTAAGTCAAGTAAGTTTTCTTAGGATGAAAATAAATGAAGCAAATGTTGTAGATGAGGGGCTGGGAATGTGGCTTAGTGGCAGAGTGCTTGCCCTGGGTTCGATTCCTCAGTACCACATAAATGGAAAAAGCCAGAAGTGGTGCTGTGGCTCAAGTGGTAAAATGCTAGCCTTGAGCAAAAGAAGCTCAGGGACTGAGTCTAAATCTCAGGACTGGAAAAAAAAAAGTTGTAGGTGACTATTTTTCAGGACATTATATGTGTAGTCTAGGCATGTGGTGTGTGTTCAAGAGAGCACAATACTAATATTAGCTTCATCAACACACAGGAATGAAGAGCAGAGGAAGGAAGGAAGGAAGGCAAAACTACTGCCCCCAAAGGCAATTAAAATATTTTTGTACTACCTCCGTTTTTTTTTTTAACTCTTATTAGTGCATTAATAGCTTAGTTAACTACTGGCTTAGAGTGAGAGTGAACTAGTTGCATTTACATGACTGACTTTTTCTCTTCATAGAGACCTGTATTTTGGGAAAGGGAGTTTCTTGCAGAAATAATTAATTAATTATTTATTTATTTTCGGTTGTGGGGCTTGAACTCTGGGCCTGCATGCTGTCCCTCAGCTCTTCAGCTCATGGCAAGTGCTCTACCACTTGAGCCATAGCGCCACTTCTGGTTTTCTGTTGGGTAATCAGAGCTAACGGTCTCACAGGCTTTCCTGCCAGGGCAGGCTTTGAACCATGATCCTCAGATCTCAGCATCCAGAGTAGTTAGTATTCCAGGCATAATCCACTAGTGCCTGGCTTGTAATTTGTAATTTTGATAAGAAACACAGTTAAGTCAACTTAAAGAGTGTCTGGGAACAAGAATTTGTTGGATCCTTTTGCTAAAGAATTCTCTGCTGTTATCTGAGCATTGTGTGTGTTTGAGAATGATCTCAGGAAGTTTGTATAGCATTTTTAAAAGGAGAAGAGAGAGCAAGAAAAGAGCCTGATATTTTCTGCCCTGATCTCGTTGAAAAGCTTTTTTTTTTGTCTAATATATTCTTCCTCAAAAGGGCAGAATCCAAGCCCGATGCAGTATGAGAGAAGGGCTTAGTCTGTTCTATAAACTGTTAGAGAGATTTAAAAAATAGCCAATCTAATTGACTCATGCATGGCTCACAGCCATAGAAATGCTTGCAAAATTGCTTCCTGTGCAGTAGTAGTGACCACAGAGAAGCAGAAGTAAAATGGAAGCAAGTGAGATGAAAGCCCTTAGGAGAAATCTTCAACAGAACTTTAAGCTTTTTGTTTAGCCTTGTGAAAAATTATCCTTTGGAAAATTAAATACATTTTCAACATGTATACCAAAAATCACAAAAAAATGCTTACAAAATAATATCTCCTTAGCATTAGATTTCTCTTCTAGAAATATAATGACTTTAAGAATCCACTACTGAAGAGAAACATTCCTCTCCCCCCCCCCATTCTCCACCCCACCCCACGCCAAGGACTCTGACTACATTGTTACCAGGAGATTTGTAATATTTGGTTTAAAGGTATTACTAAAATAGAAGTTGATGTAACTACTGAGTTTGCTGTTTACAATACTTAAAGGCATTGCTTAAGATTCTATATATTTGGGTACTTAAAATACCAAAAGTATTCACATGTGCAACTTTAAATGCCCTTCTAACATCTCTTGTAGTGTTGGCTCTATATGGATATTTTCTAGTTTTTCCTTGTGCTCTGTTGAAGCACATATCATAAAAATATCTCAATATCATTATATTCCTTGCCAATCATATTCTGAAAAAGGTGTCCCATCTGTTTGTACTTCTTTTCAATGATTAAAACTAATCCACTGAAATACAGTTTGGTTACAGTCTTAATCTCTAAATTGGTTGATTGGTCATCAATTTAGGGGTAGAAATTTATTTCCTTCTGTGTAATACTTCATTCTGAAAGCCAGAGTTGTAATAATGACAATAATTATCTCAGCATGTTCTTTATCATCTCTTCCATAAACAAAAAAAATTTCAGATAATATTTGTACTTTTATAATTTGTTTTTATTACTCTGCTTGTTAATTTCCAAATAACAATTCAGTATAAAATAATATAAATACTATTTCAAGTTGTAATAAAAACTTGATTTTCCTTTTGAAACTAAACAAAAAACGGAGGCTTACTGTTAAAGTCAGTGTTGCAGCAGGGTTGTCTTACTGTGATTTACTTGTGGAAAACTTGAATATATTTTGTGTGTGTGTTTATGTAACTTACTAAATGATGACATCAATGAATAAAGGGGTTTAACCACTCAAGGATTCAGTGTCAACCATTTATTTGTATTCAGTCATTAAGGTTATTTATATTCTGTGTATGGGTATGTTTGTGTGTGCGTACATACTCAAAGTAGGAGAATAACATTTATTGCCAACATGCCCAGTTTCCTATTTTGAAGATAGATTCTTTTTAAGGCAATAAAAAACCTCATAGAATAAATATTGTTGAGAATGCATCAAAAACTTATACATGTTTTTCAATACTCCTAGATGGCAACACTGAAATTCCCAGTTCATTTAGCTTTCTGAGACCCCATCTGTTCTAATATTGAACTTATTGTTCCTGAATTGAAATTGTAGTTACCTGTTATTTTATGCACCTCTAGAATAATAATGGAAAAATAGTGATTCATAATTCTTAGAATAATTCCTAGCTTGTATTAAATAAATGTGTAAAAACAAAGAGAGACTTAGAGGAAGGAACTTTGATAGCAAGGGTAAGATGTAAATCCTATCAAGTTTTTGCCCTGAACTCAGAAAAATTTTCCTGTGTGTTGTCATTAAACAGGATGTCTGCACCTCCAAATTGGATTCTAATAATTTTTTCTTATGGGTTTTATTGTAGAAAATAATTTGCAAACATAAGATATTGCGAGCATTTCTAGCACTAGTGATTCACACATATAATCTTAGTTACTCAAGAGTCTAAGATCTAAGGATCATAGTTCAAATCTAGCCTAAGCAGACAAATCCAAAAGAGTCTTTTCTCCAATCAGCCAGCAAAAATAGATGGAATTGTAGGCATGGCTTAAGTGGTAGAGCCCTACCTGTGTGTGAAAAGCTTATATATATTTATATTTATGTATATACACACATATGATATATATCACATATATATGATATTACATATATAATTGTCACAGAATTCAAGGATTACATTTAAAAATAAGTGAGAAAGAAAAGCACAATCTTCAGATTACCACAGGGAAATGACCTGACCTCTTTTCCATACTCTTTATGGCTTAAAACATAGGGGTAGAGGTCAAAAGAAGTTTTAGAAAAGTATTGTACCTCATAATCCAAAGAAGGAAGACAGAGACAAGCCATAGGTCATGGTATTAGCCACTGCCACTGAATTTTTTAATCTTTCCTTTAGGAGAGCCAACAAATACAGAAAGATTTCTAGCTAGTCTAGATGAAGAGTAGATATGAATAAAATTAACACCAACATTAATTACTGTGCCTTAATTCCCAAACCACTGCTTGGTTGGCAGAATAATTTGCTTTCTCTTCCATATCCAGATTCACACATATGGCTGTAGCTTTATTCTGAAGCAGAAAAGCTCTCTTCAGTTTTATGAATAAGCCCTTTACCTGTGTTGACAGAACTCCACAAGGCAGTCTAGGCCAATGAATATGTTTGTTGCTAGGACACCAGGCTGTTTCCATGGTAGCAGGCTACTGCTGTTTGCTACTCTCTTGACTAATACACCTGTTCTTTGAGAAATATGCTATTTTTCATTATAAGACAAATACTTGCAGGAAAAGAGCATAGCTTTATGACTGTAATTCCTCTGTAGCTTTCTAGAAGAAATAATCAAATACAACTTGATATGTGGAAAAGGAATTCACATGTCCATGTGCCCCAGAGGATTTGAGTCAACACACCATATTTCTGAGTCCACTTTAAACAGCCATTTTATATATCTTTCTTTAAGATTTTTAAGGTTTGTAAATGATGTTTTCTTATTGAAATCACCATATTTTTCTTCCTACTAGCATGCAGTTGTCACCAAAATTATCATTACTATTAACTATGATTGCTAGCTAGTAATATGACTAGGTGTCTAGGTAAAAAATTATTGTGCTGGGCGCCGGTGGCTCATGCCTGTAATCCTAGCTACTCAGGAGGCTGAGATCTGAGGATCACAGTTCAAAGCCAGCCTGGGCAAGAGAGACCGTGAGACTCCTATCTCCAATAAACCACTAGAAAACCGGAAGTGGTGCTGTAGCTCAAGTGGTAGAGCGCTCGCCTTGAGCTGAAGAGCTGAGGGACAGAGCCCAGGCCCAGAGTTCAAGCCCCACAACCGCCAAAAATAAAAAAAATTATTGTCTAGGTAAAAAATACAGGGCCATAAAAATGCCCTTCAGCCAAGATTTGCTTAAAAGTAGATTAACTAAGGTTTGTACTAAGAGCAAGTCTCCTGTTGCTGGTGAAATCACACACTATCATACTAAACTTATTGGCTGAGATGTCATCTTGCTAACTTTTGCATGAGCTGGCTTTGGACAGCAAGCAATCTTCTTCCTTATCTTTACCTTTTGAGTAGCTGGGTTACAGGTGTGAGCCACTTTAGTGGCCTTCTCCCCATTCTTCTATGTAGTTAGGATTAAAGGCATGTGCCATTGTGCCTGGTTGGTTTTGTTATTGTTGTTTTTAGAATGCCAGCAATTAGTTTAATAAATGTATTTAGCATTCTGTTTTTTTTCTGTTTGTTTTTTATTTGTTTTAGTTGCTCATAGGGCTTGGACTCAGGGCCTGGGCACCGTCCCTGAGCTTTTTTGCTTAAGATTTTTCACTCTACCACTTGAGTTGCAATACCACTTCTTGTTTTCTGTTGGTTAGAGAGAAGAGTCTCACGGACTTTGCTGCCTAAACTGGCTTTGAACTGTGATACTAGATCTCAGCCTCTGGATTCACTGGAGTTATAGGCATGAGCCACCAGTGCCACACTAGAGTCTTTTCTTTTTAGTGCCAGAAAGTAAATCCTAATGAGCCTTGTACATGTCAAGACAGTAGTAAGAGGGAGCAAATATTAAATACTGTCCTTATAACAAGACTACCCCTATTTGAATAGTAATGCAGCTCTATCTATTGCTCCATTGAGTCAAGAGTCTGACTTGCTTCACTCCAGATGCTTTTTTGAACATGACTGTCCAAACCCATGACATTATAATTATTCAGATTCATATGTATGTGCATGCACATGAACATGCGTGTGCTGATACTGGAGCTTGAACTCAGAGTCTGAACACTGTCCCTTAACTTTTTCATTCAAGATTGATGCTCTCAATTTTTTAGTGGTTAATTGGAGATCAATGTCTCGCCAACTTTTCCGCCTGGGCTACCTTTGCAATCTTAATCTTCAAATCTCAGCCTCCTGAATAGCTAGGATTACAAGCATGAGCCACCAGCACCTGGATCCTAATTTAGATTTTTATTATGCTTGCCTGTATTCTACAGTAGAGCTCCATTTTCCATTTGGATATGTTCACCAGTTCGTACCTGAAGAATAGTATTGAACCTATATAAGTGGTTTTGTCCTAAATATGCATGCCTACGCTAAAATTTAATCTACAAATTAGGCACCATAGGAGATTAACGATTTATAATCAAATAAAGCAATGATAACAAATACTCTAATAAAAGTTATGTGAAATTAATCTTTCTCAAAGTATCTTGTCCTTTTACATTTTCACATAAAAGGAGTATTTTATAGTTTCTCTTTAGGATATCCAAATTATTCAACTACATTTTGAGAGCCATTATTAAGTAAAATAAGGGCTAGTTGAATACAAGGATTATTATACCATAATACTACAGTCAATTTGATAACCAAGATTACTGCTAAGTGACTGATGTAAATACTTTGAGTAGAAATGATTCTCAGCTTTGGCAGGATGGAGTGGGATGGTATGAGACTTTAACACACTACTCAGTATGATACACAATTTAATATGAGTAACATGAGTTTCTTATTTCTAGAACTTTCTGTGCAATATTTTTATCCATGATTGACCACTAGTAAACTGTGGAAAATGAAACCTCTGATAGAGGGTGCAGGACTGTTCTGTTGCTCTCAGTCTGCCTCTTTATGAGATAATCAACAAAAGATAATCTCCTTTCTCAAAACATAAAATAATTCCCTAGTGCAAAGGTCTAAAGACTTCAGCCTATGGGTCAATCTCAGCTGCCTGCCTATTTTTATGCAGTTTATAAACTAGGAATCATTTTTACCAGTGAACCTTTATAATGTATTTGTTGATGAGGTACACTAACTTGGAAGATGTATTTATTAATTAATTTGTTTAGTATCCACAGTAAGGCCTGGACTCACGGCCTGGTGCTCTTGCTTGACTTTTTTGATCACATCTGGATCTCTACCTCTTGAGGCACAGCTTAAATTTGCCATTTTTGCTGATTAATGGGAGATGGAGTCTGAAATACTTTTCTGGCTATGGTTGGCTTTGAACCCAAACCTCTTAGTCTCTGTCTTTTGAGCACCTGATGACTCGAAGCTGCACCCCAACTTAGTAAAAGCTGATTCCTTGAAAAGAAGTTTATATGGAAGAATTGTATTAGAAAAATTATACTGAAGAGTATATTTAAAATTTCATCAATAAAATTTGTACAGGAAATTGTTTTCACCTTTTTCACCTATATAACACTATTGATTGATTGATTGATTGATTGATTTTGTCGGTTGAACTCTGGGCCTGGGCGCTGTCTCTGAGCTCTTTAGCTCAAGGCTAGAGCTCTACCACTGGAGCCACAGCGTGATTTCTGGTTTCCTGAAGATAAGAGTCTCATGGACTTTCCTGCCCCGGCTGGCTTTAAACCGAGATTTTCAGATCTCAGCCTCCTAAGTAGTTAGGATTACAGGTGTGAGCCACCCGTGTCTTGCCTGGCTTGCTCTGTATAAAAAAAGCATCGTTGATCTCTATCCTAGCACATTCGCAATAAAAGTGAAGCACTTTAGTGTGAGGATCAAGGACTGCTTGACTTTTCCTCAGCCTCTATAGTCTCACTCTTGACCCCAACCTTTCCTTTCACTAACCTATTTATTGTTCTACATTTTCCTTCTTTTGGTCTCTTCTCTTTCCCTGGAATGTCCCTCTCTTTTCTACGAGGTCTTCCAAAACTTTTGCTACCATATAATCTCCTCCCCTGTTTTTGTATGGCACCTTGTACCTCAAGTTCTCAGCTAGTTAAGATAATAAGACTATACTTATGTGTAGGGTAAGCGTAGGGGTGGGAATAATGTATTCTGTCACAGTCAAACTATGGCTTTGTTTCTTTGTTTTGGGGACAGGGTTATTGCTCAGGCTGACCTCAAACACCTGGATTCCAATGATCCTCCTGGCACAACCTCCAAGGTACTGAGACAGCAGGTTTGATCTACCATCCCTGACTATCAATCTATAGTTTGAGATAGATTGAATCAAGCATAGCTTGACTGCAGTTCTATCTGGTATACTTAGAGCACACTTATGCCTTGTCTTTCTTACAGCTGCTCAGCAATCTTAGTGTCAAAGCTCTGCTTTCTATTCTCAGCCACATGATCTGAGAGGAGCAATGCCCTCAGTCTAAGGGGAAGTACATGACCTTAGCCTGAACCAATCATCACACCTACTTTGCCACAGTGATCAGCGGCAGATATATGACCCAGGCCTAGGCCTCTTCTTGGCATATTTTGAAAGACAAAGTAGAAAAGTGTAATCCAAGTTGCTATCTTATCACCAGGGTGGGAGAATCTGTAAAAGAAAGAAATCAAAATAAAGGAAATAGAATACAATAAAATAAATAGGGAAAGAGGAAAATAATAGGAAAAGATTTTAATCATGTATGTTGGCCCTTTAAATCAAACCATATCTAAAGCTAATATTAACTAGAGTTTAAGTTTAGTTAGACATTTAATTGCCATTTAATATTTTGTCTCTTTGTCTCTCTTTCGCACTTCATCCCTCCCTCCTTCTGTCCCTCCATCCCTCTCCCTCTCCCTCTCCCTCTCTCTCTCTCTCTCTCTCTCTCTCTCATTCTGAACTTTGAACTCAGCATCTATACTTCTGCGGTATGCACTAGTCCTTTTCCCTTTAGTTATTTTTCAGATAGAGTCTTGAACTTTTTTTACTAGACAAGACTTTGAACCGTCATCATCCTATGTATGCTCCCTCACAGCTGGGATTACAAGCAAGAACCAGAACACTCAGTTAAAAAAAAATTGAAATGAAATCTTGATACCATTTTTCCCAAGTTGGCCTCAAACCTCAATCCTCCTGCTCTCTGCTGCCTGAGTATCTACTATTACAGTGACTCACAATACCCAGCTTTCATTCTCCTTTGACTCCCTAGTTTAGATGAGGTTTCTGTCATTAGAAAACATAGCATTCTAATAAAGACACATTTCTTATCTTTTCATTCTATAAATGACATTCAAAAGTATGAAAAATGGTCTGTAAAGATGTTTCCTAGTTACATTATATATGATGGTGTCTGTGTCACTTCTATCACTCTGCCACTGCCATTTTCCTCTTAACAAACTTTCCCTGTCATGCAAGAGGTAACAAAGTAAACTCTATTTTTAAAAATTTAAAACTAATGAATCAGGCTTAGTGGTATAGCTTTACAGTACAACTCATGATCAGCATACACAGGCCTATGTTTAATTTCTAGCACCCTCCTCAAAAAAAATTGAAGTCAATGATTCATTTAACCCTATCTCCCATTTCCCCAGCACAAAAGGGATTCAAGATAACACTTACCTGCATATGAGTGGAAAAGGGTAGATTCACGAGATTGGTCAATAACATAGATTATAAGGATATGTAGAGCTTCACACAGAACCATTATTATTTTATGTTTTTTAAGTATAGAGATACAAATATGTCTGTATTTACTATGTTTTATTTTTTAAATGATTTAACCTACCACTGAATGATTGAGAATGAATTGATCATATAGAGCTCAAAATGAGTACAGGGAATAATTAAGAAATAACTTCAAAACTAGAATTTCTTTTTCTTGTTAGAATAACAGGGAGTAGATTCATCTTCCCACTTAAACAGCTAGAAAACTGCACTGGACAATAGACATAGAGGAGAGAGACAGTGGAAATAACGGGACAGAGGAGGTAAAGGCCTAGGAGGACCCAGCAGCCTCTAGGCCACAGTGAAAGCAGGAAGAGCACAAAGCAATAACCAACAATCTCCTGGGTTAAAGCAACAGAGTTGGGAATGTGGGGAGGCTAAAATCTATAGACTATAAGAGAGAACTGCAGCAGAGGGACAGAGAGAGACAGAGAAACCCTTGAGATAGAAAAAGACAGTGACTCTCAGAGATTTGCAGAGAGGGCCTCTTGAATTCTAGGCTAAGAGTGAAGAAATTGCTGAAAGTGAAGAATGAAGGAAAGGAGCAGAAGGGAAAATCCCTAGAGCATTATTCCCACTAGCTTTGTTTCAAGAGTGAGGTTTTTAGTCCTGGACTCAAAGCTATTCTATTCATTGACAATACAGGTCAATGATTGTCTGAGGCTAGAGCGAGGAATGGGGGATTTCCTGAAAATGGGCACATAAGGGAATTTTTTTTTGTAGTAATGGAAATGTTCTAAAACTGGATTGTGGTGATGATTGCACAATTGCATAAATTTACTAAAAATAATTTAAATGTCTTAGTGATTGTATTTTATCACACATAAATTTTATCTCAGTTTGTTTGGTGTGCTAACAACCAGACATTGTATATCCCAGAAGTAATGTTCAAATTGTTTTTATAGTGTGACTACATCTCTTCTCTTCTTAGGCTGTAGGTTACTTTGAAAGTAAAAAAAAAAACCCACCTCATTTTACATACTTTTGCAACTTCTCTGGTAATCATCTGGATCATCTACCCATAAAAAATGTTAAATAAATATTAATTCGGTGTTTTATGGCTTTTTTCTTTGCTCCCTGAACTTCCAGCTTTAGCTTTTCCTTTCCAGCTAAACTTTGTTGACCATGCTCTACCATCACAAGTAATATACATATAAAGTGTGTTTAACCTTTTTAAACACTTTGGCAGTAGAGAGGCCTATTTAAGGTCACTGTGCAGTAGAAGCTGCAAAGGCAGATACATTGAGGAAGAGAAAAGGACTGCTTTGCATTTCCTATTACATAAAAAAATAGTGAATGTGTGCAATGAGAGAGGAGAGGGAAGATGGTGTCATTTAAATTTATGTTTACTCAAACAATTCCTTCCTCTTTTCCACAGAATGTTTTTACTCTAAATAGGATAAAATGTAAAGGTATCTATTTAGAACTACTGAATTATGACATAGCCAAAAAAAAAATCAAATCAAATTCTTTTGAGAATCTGGAAAACTCTACAAAGGGACCCACCTTTTCCAATGGGATACCAAAACAAATGGAGAAATTCATAAAAACCACTTCAAATACTGTATTCTGCTGATCCCAAAAATTTAGGGGAAAAATAAAACCAACAAAATGAGTATTTTAAGTAAGCTAAGTAAGAAGATGTAAGTATGGGCAAAAGTTTTTTTGTGTGTTTTTTTAAATAAACAGGATTAGTTCTGCACTAAAAACAAATCTGGTACTGAATTCATAAATAGATGAGTCACATATATGGATTTAATGAAATTTATATAGAATATCAATCACCTACCTTAATGCCAGGATCATGAAGTTTTGACACTTAATCTTTTTAAATTTCTTTTAACTTCAAAGAATTTCTAATATACCACTCTCTCTTCTCCCCTTCCAGTTTTCCTCCTTTGCAAGGATAGACTCACTTTATTAAAATAATTCCAGAACTTTAAGAATATCTGTTATCTTCTAAGGAGACGTAATAAAAGAAAATTGGAAGATGCACTTCCAGAAATGGACTCTAATACATTAATCTTGAGCAATGGACTAAGCCATATACTGGACCCACGTGGGTCTGGAATCTTAGTCTTTATAACTCAGGACTACAGATTCTGGGATTCAAACAACACTCATTTACCGCCAGTCCTCAATCTCTAGCAGAAATACATGGCTGACATTAGACTGTTTTGCTTTATTTTTTCCCTTCATTTCTTTTGTTGTTTTGTTTACAACCCACATCTGGGCCCTCCTCTTCCTGAATGCTAGAAAAATGATTGACCACTGCTCCACTCTCCCCTAAAGGAGGAGCCCATGGTACCATTTGTAAAGTTTTGGCAGTACCAAAATTGAAAAAAAAAAAAAAAGGAAGGAAAGTAGGAAAAGAAGGGATGGCTTGAATACTTTGAGTCCATGTTGATAAAGTTAGTTTGACCATAACTTTCGTTATTTTACTTATTAGACTTAATCTACTTTCTTTTTTATTTGCAAATACTTAATACTATCACATTTATGAATCTTGGTTCAAACACCTTGCTTCAGTATTTTCATGAAAAGGAAACTATTGGCATATTCTTGAATGACTGCTATCTTGTAAAATTCTGTGATAGCCAGTTTACTCAGACTTCAAGGGCTAGCTCAAAGGAAAAGCTTTTTTTTTTTTTTGGTCGGTTGTGGGCCTTGAACTCTGGGTTTGGGTGCTGTCCCTGCGGGCTCTTCAGCTCAAGGCGAGCACTCTACCACTTGAGCCACAGCAACACTTCTGGTTTTCTAGGTAAGAGTCTCACGGACTTTCCTGCCCAGGCTGGCTTTGAACAGCGAACCTCAGATCTCAGCCTCCTGATTAGCTAGTATTACAGGCGTGAGCCACCGGTGCTTGGCTAAAGGAAAAGATTTAAATACAAGAATACTCCTTACAGAATTACCAATCACAATAGAAAGTTAGACTTCTGAGCTGGAGGTGTAGCCCAGCAGTAAATGCTTGTCTAAAAAGCATATTAAAAAAAAAACCACATAAACAACATGCTGAGTGCCAGTGGCCCACACCTGTAATACTAGCTACTCAGGAGGCTGAGATCTGAGGATCATGGTTCAAAGCAAGCCAGGGCAGGAAACTCCATGAGACTCTTATCGCCAATTAACCACCAGAAAACCAGAAGTGGCTCTGTGGCTCAAGTGGTAGAGCATATGTCTTGAGAAGAAGAGCTGAGGGACAGTGCCCAGGCCCGGAGTTCAAGCCCAGGACTGGCAAAAAATGAAAGAAAGAAAGAAGAAAGGTAGAAGAAAGAAAGAAAGAAGGAAAGAAAGAAAGAAAGAAAAGAAGGGAGGGAAGGAGGGAGGGAGGGAAGGAAGGAAGGAGAGAGAAAGAAGGAAAGAAAGAAAGAGGGAAAGAAGGAAAGAAAGAGAAAGAAGGAAAGAAAGAAAAGGAAAAAGAAAAAGGGAAGGAAGGAAGGGAAAAGGTCTCCATTCAAAAACTTATGCACAAATGTTTATAACTGCATTATTCATAATAGCTAAAATATAAACATAACTCAAATATGTATCAGCAGATAAAAGGATATATAAAATATGGTATGTCTTTAGAAAGGATGATAAATAAATCAGTGTATGTCCACACTCTAATTCTCAGAACTATGAATATTATATAACATAGTAAAGAGAATTAATGTGACAAAGACTCAGCCTTTTGTTGTTGGCTCTGAAGATGGAGAGAGGGAGCCATTATTCAAAGATTATAGACAATCTTTTGAAGCTGTAAAAAGCAAAGAAATGGATCTTTCTCCAGATAGTCCAGAAGGAATTCATCCCTGACAAAACCTTCATTTTAGTCCATTGAAACCAAAACTGTATTTCCCCCTCCCCCTTTTTTTTGGTGGGTCCTGGGGCTTGAACTCTGGGACTTGGTGCTGTCCCTCAGCTCTTCAGCTCCAGGCTATTATTCTATCACTTAACTCACAGTGCCACTTCTGGTTTTCTGGTGGTTAATTGGAGACAAAAGTCTCACAGATGATCCTGCCCTGGCTGGCTTTGGCCAGTGATCCTCAGATCTCAGCCTTCTGAGCAGCTAGGATTACAGATGTGAGTCCTTCCCCCCTCCCCCCTGGCCTAAATTTGCATTTTTCTGTTTATTTGTTTTGGTGACAATACAAAACTCAAATAAATGGAATGTTATTCAGTAATAAAAAGGAATGCTTATTTATACATGCTACAACATGGATAAACCTTGAAAGCATACTAAATAAATAAATACAACGCCCATAGCCACCTACATAGCACTATAAAATTCCACATATTATAAAATTCCATTTACATGAAATTTTCAGAGCAGGCAAACCTACAGTGATATAAGTTTAGTGGTTGCCTGAATTTGGGGGTAGGGTATGACAGTGAATATAGCGTTTATTTTGAATTTGATGGAATGCTATAAAATTGATCATGAGGATGGTAACACAACATAGTGATTACATAAAAACCACATAGTATATCACTTACACCTCAATAAAGTATAAGCACAGACCTATGAATATATATATATATATATATTTGTGAATACATACATATGTATGGAAATACATGTGTGTATATATTCTCTGCAGAAAGTTCTAAGGTTTTCTCCTTAGAACTTCCATACAACCCATCTTTACTGACGTCTACTCAGCCCATCTGAGACTCTTGTTTTCCAGCATGTGCCCTAGATTCCAGACATACTACAGGATTTGCTTTTTTCCTCATTTTGTACCTATGCACAAAAGTTGTGTTTTCTTCTCTTCTTCTGTCACTAGTTTTTCAAAATTGAGTCTAAAGTCCACTTATAGGAAGTAGCTGCATCATTCCTGCATCATCCCAGGTTAGGCACTTTCTGGTAATTTCTTTGGTATTTGTCTAACTCCACCATTAGAACTTGAGTACTCGAAGAGGTTTTTTTTTATTTATGTATTTATTGGTGCTCTAATCCAACCTGGGGGTTCCCACTCTTCCACTGAGATTTTAAAGTCTTATATCTTATCCTTAATAGCTAGTACAGGGTCTGGCATATGTTAGTACTAAGTTCATTCAAAAAAATTAATTAATTAACCTCATAGTAGTTTTCTATTATATTAATAATTATGTGTTTATATCTTTATCTCTTCAATAGTTGTGATCCTTCTTCATTCATCATTGTATTGTTCAGGCAACACAATTCCATAGAACGGCGTGTGAGTATTATACATAGTCATTTACAGGTTCCTTAACTAATTTATCGACTAGAATAACCCATAAAACTGTCACATCAAGCCGGGCACCAGAGGCTCACGCTTGTAATCTTGGCTATTCAGAGGGCTAAGATCTAAGGATCCCAGTTGGAAGACTGCCAGGTAGGAAAGTTTGTGAGACTCTTATCTCCAATTAATCACAGAAAAAATCCATCAGTGCTTCTATGGCTCAAATAGTAGATAACTCTGAGCAAAAGAAACTAAAGGACAGTGCCTAGGCCCAGAGTTCAAGCTCCAGGACCATCACAAACAAACAAAAAACACCAAAACAAAAACTTACATCAATGTCTATTTTATGTTCCTGCCTTCTTAGGATGCTGACATAATGATTTCCTGAAAACCAATATATAAATGACTATATATGACAATATAAAATAACAACATTTACTGCAGGCATGATTTAAATATATACAGATATAACAATAATTCTGTTTATTTAATTCATAAGAAAACTTTCATTTTATAAATAGTTGTTAAATAGCACACTAAAGTTAATTAAAACATGTAGGTAAGTAAGTTAAGTACTGGATATATTTTCTTAACACATGTCAGTTCAAAATAATCTATCTCTCTTTGTAGGATACAAATGAATCCCTAGCCTCAAATAGAATTTACTGGGGCATTCTACTAACACAAAGGCTGTTAGAATGTGCATGTCTGGTGCCAAATAAGCACTGGCATTCAGCAGTCAGGTGGAGTAGTGTTTTATAAATGTTATCAGCATTTATTACAGAAGCAATAACAAATGCTTTTGCAGAAACAATTCTATTGTCATATCACAGACTGTTCATACATTTCAAATCTGAATGGCCATTTTGGGTAATTAAGTATATGTATGTAATTAAGTAGATGTATTAAGTATATGTAATTAAGTATGTATAAAATATTACATAGTGCTGATTTAAAAAGCATTGTGAGAGACAGTAAAAGAAGACTTAATAGGAATAATAATGTTTTACAGATGAAACAATGTATATTCTTATCATTATGGTGCTTTTATTTTCCTGTGCTGGGAATTAAACCCAGAGCCAGGCTCTGAGCTATCACTCAGCTTTCACTGAGCTAACCTCTTATCTCATTCTGTAGACAAAAACAACTTTAAATGAAGATGCCAGAGACTATTATAATTACTCTCTTGACTTTGAACATAAAAATCACTGAGGCTATTGTGTGAACTCCTACCTCCATACTTTTAATAATTAAGTCCTAGCAATTAAAATTTTCTCAAAAGTTCTGCATGGTTTTAAATTAATGGGCTGCAAAGCATATACAACATCCATTTTGAATTGAGTGCCAGTAATTCATGTCTGTAATCCTAGCTACTAAGAAGGCTGAGTTCTGAGGATCGAGATTCAAAGCTAGCCCAGGCAAGGAAGTCTGGGTAACTCTTACATCCAATTAATCACAACAAAGACCAGAAATTGAGCTGTGGCTAGCCTTCAACACAAAAATCTCAGAGACAGCACCCAGGTACTGAGTTCAAGCCTCAGAACTGAAAAGAAAAAAAAAAGGAAAAAAATGCACAAGTAGGAGTGGAACAAAATGGAATATTTAAACAAAGACCCATAAGTACATGGTAAAGTGTTGCTTTGTTTTTCAAGTTAAATTCCCCTCAAATTTTTTCTTTGCTTGCCCTGGGGCTTGAATTCAGGGCGTGGGCACTGCCCCTGAGCTTCTTTTTGCTCAAGGCTAGCACTCTTACCACTTGAGCCACAGCCCCACTTCCAGCTTTTTCTGTTTATGTGGAACTGAGAACTAGAACCCAGGGCTTCATGCAGGCTAGGCAAGCACTCTACCACTATGCCACATACCAGCCCGAAACTTATTTTTTAATTTAAGTTTATTTTAAGGGGATGAGCACATAGTTCATGGCAATATGTGCTTGATATGTTTGGGGACTCTAGGTTCAATCCAGGCACTACTCATCAAAAACATTTATATTTAGCTGGTGTATCTGTATATAAACAGAAATTATACATATTAATAGAGTATCATGATTTTTGAGACATGTACACACTGTGTATGTTTATGTAAGGTCAAATATATCTCTGTCCTCATTCATCATTTTTCATAGTGAAAGCACTCAAAATTCTTCTGCCTAGCTTTTTGAAACATTTAGTATATTATTGTTATCTATAGTCATCCTACTGTGCAAACCAGAACTTGTCACCATTGTCTTAAACATTAGACAATGCATACACGTATCAAAACTTCATGTGGTACCTCATTAATATGTATAATTTTTATATATTAATTAAAAATAAGAGTGAGGAAAGGGAAGACACTGTATGAAAGGGAATTATTTGTTACCATACTCATGTAATTGTAATCCCTCTGTACATTACCTTTAAAATAAGAAAGTAACTCAAGTAAAAAATATAAATTTGTTATTTATACACACCCAGTTGTATGGCAACACAAAGTCTATTGCTAATCTAACTGTGGTCAACTGGTTTTTGACAAAGAAGCAAAGTCCTCAGTGGAAAAGGATAGTTTTTTTCAGTAAATAGTCCAAACAAGTAGATATCCAAATGCAGAAAAAAGAAGCTTAATTCAAACTTTGTATAAATCATAACTCAGTCTGACTTTAATAAAATAATGAGCCAGTGCCAATGGATTACAGAGCCTAGCTACCTGGGAGACAACAACTAGAGGACTGTGGTTTGAGGACAGCCTGAGCAAAAAGTTCATGAGACCACATTTCAACCAATAGGTAGTTGTAGTGGTTCCTGTTTGTCACCCTAGCTACTGCAGAACCTGAGATCATGAAAAATGGAGGTCCCAAAACAGTCCAAACAAAAAAAAAAGTTCTTGAGATCCCATTTCAACATAAAAAATCTGAGCATGGTAGCATACATCTGTCATCACAGCTAAAATGGAAAATGTAAACAGGAGGATCACAGTCCAGCCCAGCCCAGTCAAAATGTGAGACCTTTCAAAGATAAGCAGAACAAAAAGGGATGGAGTAATAGCTCAAGCAGAAGAGCTTACTAGGCTACAGCCTAGTAAGCAAGAAGTCCTGAGTTTAGGCCTCAATACCACATAAAAATAAACAAATAAGTCTCTGAAGCAGTATGTTTGCTCAATTTTCTGATAGTGAGATCTAATCCATCAGTGAGAATTGGAGCCTCAATTTAATGGTTAGTAATTATCATTTAGAGGTGCACTAGATAGACTAGAGTAGGAAACACTACATTCATTGCAAACAGTAAGAGGAATATTTGTTTCAGTTTTATATGTGCATATTTGTGTATACTATATTCATATATTGGGAAAATTGAAACCATCATCAGTGTATTTTTAACAAATGGTTTAATGTTTACACAAATGAAGAAAAATCTCAGAAGCTGAATAGGGGAAGGTAAGTCAACCAGAGTTTAAGAGTGGCATATACCTATACCTTTCCACTGGAGGCACAAAAAGAGGTGGTGGCCCTGCTGGGTCCCAGAGCTAGGGTTTAGGGTTAGCCAACAGAGCCACAATCTTCCCCTTTTTATGGCTAGATTGAGAGCCAGGAAGAACACTCAGCCATTGCCAGGGAAGTACTGGAAGGAAAGGAAAAAAAAATCACTGTAGGTTTTTTTCTCTCGTGGGCCACTCTTCAGTGTTGTGGCAAGGTCCTGAGAGTCTAAAAGACTCAAGACTGTTGAAATCAGCACCCTTGTGATGAAGCAGCCGCAGAACAATGACCAGATTGGAGAGTAAACAGGCCAAGGGCCAGCTGCTAGTTAAAATGTTTTGCTGCTTGAGGATCATATTCTAAAGATTTAAGAGCCATTATCTTAGAAGGCAAAGCTGACTTGTATTTTATACTACTATTTCCCTGTGTGGAAGGAATAAAATCACACTTCTGAACATTACAGGATTCCAAATTTTGTCCTTTTTGAGGTGCTTGAGGAAGACAGCTTGAACTAAAGAAGTCAGATCAGGAAACAAATCTGCTTGTCAGTAGTTTTACGAGTAGCCTTACAAAGGTCTCTTCATAGAGAACAGAAAACTTCTGGTCATATGTATGTGAAATTTAGCCTAGAAACAACAGTGCAGAGAGGATGTACACAACAAGCAGCAAATATGTATGCAAAGGAACCAAGTGTTTTTCTTTTTGATAATAAGGAAGAAAAATAATAACTGCTAGGAATTGGCTAGATGGATATCAAGTCGTCTGCCTATCAGCAGTTATGTGTGCGAGAGCTCTATAAAATTGCCTGGATCTACAAGGACGCCAACAACCAAAATTTATGAATACCACCCTGTTCCTGACTGATGAATATCTGCTTCCTCTAGTTCTAGAACTTTGGCCTTCAATTATTTGGTACTTCTGCTCTCATGCCAAAACTCAGTTCCCAGCACTCTCTCACTAAGGCTGTCTCATTAAGTTATCAGCTGGTCCCTCACCACCGCCCTGTTTGTGAACCAAACCTAATGTTTAGTTCCTTGTCATTGAAAATGCCCTTTTTAGCATCTGCATCCATCCCTGTGTGTGACATAGCAGCAGAAGAGCAAGGAATAGATTTAGGCCATACTACAGGCCAGGAGCCAGCACACTTCAAGGCACAATGCATTATTGATTAAGGGCCCAATTCTAAAAGGTTTAAAATCCATCACCTTATTAAAAAAAAAAAGCAGAAATTTTGCCTTTGAACTTTTCTACCTATAAAGATTGAGGCAAGAACAATGTACTTCAATTCCTTTTTTGTTGTTCTGATCTCTTTGAGGACATCTCTTAATACCGTTTTCACAATTGCTTTAAACTCAACCGAGTCATTATCAAGGCCATGTTTTTTTGTTGTTGTGTTTTGTTTTGTTGGTATGCGTGAATAGATGAATGGGTGTTTTGTTTTGTTTTCCGGTATGGGTGAGTAGATGAATGGGTAGATGCAGCATGAAGACAATGTGTATCTCAGCTCTAAATTTCAGCTAGGCTGAAGGGAAAGCCTGTTTCTTGGTTTAAAAATCACTAAGACTGCTGGGTCTGGTGCCTCATACCTATAATCCTAGCTACTCAGGAGACTGAGATATGAGGATCACGGTTGGAAGCCAGCCCAGGCAGAAAGTCCATGAAACTTATCTCCAATAAACTACTACTAGAAGAATCCAGAAGTGGTGCTCAAGTAGTAGAGCACAAAGAAGCTCAAGGACAGCTCCCAAGCCCTGAGTTCAAGCCCCAGGACCAGCAAAAAAACACAAACAAAAACAAACCCCCCATTAAGACTGTGCTGCCACCTGGTGGTAGCATAACCTACATGTAGGACAAGTACTTGCAGAAAAACAAGCTTGAGTACAAAATGGAAGTAAATGCCACACTGTCTTTTTAGGTTGCTTATAAATCTGTACAAAGAACACTAACAGGATTATACAAATAGATATCACTAGCTTAGGCACAGTCAGGTAGGGGACCTCATTGGAATAATAGACACCAAAGGTTTGTGTCTTTGTTCAGACAGTTGGTGGGGTCATGGGTTTTGAAAGTGTGATGGCCAACTGTTTAAAAAGAAAATTTAATATTTTTTTTATTGTTTTTGTGTTCTAGTTTTAATGCGTTGGCTCTTTGTAAGTAATATGTTTTAATTTTTATTGTTATTGTAAAGGTGATGTACAGATGGATGACAGTTATATAAGTCATAAACAGTATATTTCTTTTTGGACAATGCCATCTAGTCATATACTTTTCATTCTGTAAAATGCTTAGTCTGGGTTGGTAAAAATTTAGAACATAATTCTGTATGAATGAAATAAAATAGCTACAAAGTTCGGGAAAACAGGAGTAAAAATTAAGGACTCCAATAAACTGCATTGTGTAATGAAGTATTTTTTTTCAGCAAAAGGAAATTGAGATTGAGCCAGGCTAACCTGAGCTATTAGGAAATACCTCCCATTAAGACCTGATGTTTGCTTTGAGTGGAATGTTGAGGGACTGTTCAACCAGGGCCCCAGTATATTTCCACACTTGAATAGGGCTCAAGAGTCTGGTTAAAAAGAAATCAAACTCTTCTGAATGACAGGCTCACAGTGTTGGGGGTTTGTGTGGGGTTGGGTAAGAAATATGTCATGAACCAGATTGTAAAGAAGGAGAAAGATCCACGGGGAATCATCGTGAGAGAAATTTGGAGAATAGATTAGACTTGGGAAGAGTGATTCCAAATTAGATATGGAGCTATTCTTGAGCTTCCTAGACCACTGAAGTAGAGCAGAAAGAACTGACAAACAGACCAAGGAACATGTGTAGAGTTTTCTTTTCTAAAAGACCTGAGGGGTCTTCAACCTGAACAATTTATCTGAAGTGAATTATTAACAATAATACCTGTGAGGTTGACAGTTCTGAGCTTTGGTTGCAGAGTTTTTTTCTCCCGGGTCTTTTTGGGAATCTTTAGGTGAACTCCCACTATCTTTTAGATCCCAGTAGTTAGTTGGTCTTAAAACAAGATGTCTTCATAATCTCATTTTGGATCTTAGTAGAACCTCTTTCCAAGCATAATCATTCAATGTAAAATCAAGGCTGGTGCTATTTCATACCTGTAGTTCCAATTGTTTGAGAAGACCTTGCTGGTCAGCAAAACCCTCCATTTCAATCAATAAACTGGGTAGGATGGTACTCACCTGTGATTTCAGCCATACAGAAGGCCATACATCAGTGGCTTGCAGTATGAGTATGGCCCTGGACAAAAACATAAGAGTTTACCTGGAAAAAAAATCACTAAAGAAAAAAGGCCTAGGCAGATGATTCACAGTTCACAAGGGTGAAGCCCTGAGTTCACACCCTGAGTATGGCCCAAAATAAAATAAAAAGCCAGGAAACCAGAATATAAAATAAGGAGGATACCTTAGTATAGACGCTTTGATAAGCAGATGTGAAATAAGTAAGCTTTTTCTGAAACTAATGTCTCTAAGAAAGAGAGGGTCAACTTGAGCTTTTCAGACAGTAACTCAAAGTGAGGCTGGTTTGACCCAGGGGCACAGCTAAGGCTGACAGAAGTCACGCTAGGGTCAGTGGAATCTCTTAAAGAAGGAGTTTGGATGAGATCGTTGTGTGCAGAGAGTTCTTTTGTACTTCTCAGAAAGCAGCTACAAGATAAATTCTACAGGTGTAATCACTGGGTCAAATTGCTCTGTTACGGATGATATCAATTCATGCTCCGACTCAGAATGTATGAAAATACCTGGCTTCTCATTTTTCCTCATTCCCAGCCAACACCAAATGTTACTACTTTTTATCAGCTAATATCATAAATAGAACATAATATTTTTATTGAAGTTTTACTTTTAGTTATATTATCAATGAGATTGGACACCTTTTCAAACAATTGAATTTATTTGCATTTTCTTTCCTAAGAACTTCCTGATCACAGCTTTGCCTAATTTTAGATTGTGTTGCTGGTATTTTCCTGATTTCACTTAGTAGATATGTAATAATATAAATTATAATACATAATATATTATCTTAATTATAACTTTCCCAAGTTATAGTTAGTCATTGTGGTTAATTGTTTAACTTTGTTTATAATTTTCAAGTATGATAAAAACTTTTTTTAATACAGCCAAATTTGTTAGTATCTTTTTTCTCTCATGGATTTTGTGTCATCCATAAAGAGATGTTTTGCACTATGACAGTTTTTTTTGTGCTAGTACTGGGACTTGAACTCAGGACTTGAACTTAGGAGCTGTCCTTTACCTTTTTTGCTCAAGGCTAGGGCCACACCATTTCTAGCTTTTTGGTGGTCAATTGGAGAAAAGAATGTCATACATTTCCTTCCATGGGCTGGTTTCGAACCATGGTCCTCTGATCTCAGCCTATTGAGTAGCTAGAATTACAAGTTTGAGACACCAGCCTGGTGCTATGACATTGTGTGTGTGTGTGTGTGTGTGTGTGTGTGTGTGTGTGTGTGTGTGTGTGTGTTGGTCCTAGCACTCTACCACTTGAGTTACAGTTCCATTTCCAGCTTTTGGGTGGTTATTTGCAGATAAGAGTTTCACAGACTTTTCCTGCCTGGGTTGGCTTTGAACTGTGATCCTCAGATCTCAGCCTCCTGAGTAGCTAGACTTACAGGCATGAGACATCAGCACCCAGCTAAGAGTTTTTAAACTAAAGTTTTGGTTTATGCTTTTGTTATTTCTAAAGCTTAAAAGTCTTTGCCTATATTTAAATCAGGTAAATATTTAGGTAATTCTTTGCTCAGTAAAACTGGTAAGTAGGCTTTTTTTGGGGGGGGGTGTTGGCACCATCATCTTCTGATCTCTCCATCTGGGGTGTCTCACTGCCTTTCAGAATCCTGTAGTGGGGACTCTATCGGGGCCTTTCTTATGTTTTAGACTTTTCCCAACCCCTTCCTCCATGTTAAAACTTACCTGTGCTGGGTTCAATTTACTTAGAAAGGGTACCAAGAACTATTTTTGAGAAACTTTATATTCATTATTGATTTAATCCTTCTGACAACCTGGTGTGATGAATCTTATTAGATCCTCTTCCCAGATAAGTAAGTGGAGACAGTGAGGTTAAGCCCCTTATCAACAATTGAAACGTGGCATATTATAGAAAGTCTGTAAAAAATAACTTGCAACCCCTGTATATATAGCCCCTCTCTATTAGATAATAAATATTTACTATCCTTTTTTCATACAAAATTTTGAAAAATTTCAGTGACTGTTTTGAGGAGAATGCTTTAAACCTAAATAGTGAGACATATTAACTTTCTCAGATGAAGCAAAAGTTTTAAGCAGCTGCACCTTTCACTGCCATTTAGGGTTACTTCTGTCTTCCTCTCCCTCCCCCCCCCAGAATGCAGCCTTCATTTGGCATTTTATAACTTGTAGCCAAAGATAAAAGGAATAAAGCCATCTTTGACCATGGGAGCTCTGTGGGAGCTATGCTGTAAACTCGAGCCCTCAGTTGAGACAGATGTGCTGTTAATCAGTGTATTTTTATATATGCTGGCATGCTGGTAGACACATACTTGATCCCATTCTTTATTTTGCTCTTGCATTTAAAAACCTCTATTTCTTGAATGTAGTCTCTATTTCACACTTGTGTTTAAATTAAAAGGATTTTTATTCTTCATGGACACAAAAGATATCAAAATTACATTAGGTTTTTCTGATTATTTCCATATAAAGTTATACAAACAGAATACTGATGGATTAGCACACATCTCTTATAATTACTGAGCTCTCAACTGGTTTTCAAGAAAAAAAATAAGCAGAGGATTCCACATCTTCTCCAGACATTCAGTATTCTCTCTCCTTTAATGCAGAACGCTCAACTCCTTATTTCTCACTTCAGGTTGGTAAGATTACACCCCCACACACCTCTCCTTCTTAGTCTTGCCTCCTTTTTTTTTCTTTCTCTCTCTTCCAAACATATACACTCACTCTCTCCTCTGTCTCTCTTACTCTCTGTCTCTCTCTCTGTCTCTCTCAAGGACTAGTAGATTGTATATAACGTTATAGAGTGGCGTTCTTTCTAAGTAGTTTAAAGAAAGTTTTAAAAAAGACATAAAAACTGTAATATAGTATACAATAACACGTTAAAGTATGAGTATGATACTGTATAAAAGGAATGTGCTGATTACCTGACTTATATAACTGCAATCCTTCTGTACTCCACCTTTATTATAACAATGAAGTAAAAAAATTTAAGGTGTGAGTATGAATTTTCTTCTATTTACCTCTAAAGAGTGGCAGTGTCAGATTCCTTGCCTTCCTCACAACAAACAACACACAAACTAACAAACAAAGAAGCAACTTTAACTTTCTCATACCCTTGTCCTTTGCTGGCAGTCAGTTTTCAGGACTTCTGCTGTTTCCCTTGAGGTCCATAACTTTTCTCACGGCTCCAAGTTCAATCTGTCATCAGACACTGCCAATTCCTATTGGTAGTGCATTCAGCAGCCAACTCATCTTCCTTTGACAGCTACCACACTAAATCAAGCACAATCCTATCTCTCCTGCACTGCATACTATTTCCTGAATAGACTCTTTGTTTCCATCTCTTCCATTTTGCTTCATGATAATCTGTTCTTCAAATAGCAGCTGGAGAAGTAGGTGTTTTTTTGTTTGTTTTGGTGCCTACCCTGGGACTTAAATTCAAGACTTGAGCACACTCAGGGACTTGTCCCTGAGCCTTTTTGCTCAAGGCTATCACTCTACCACTTGAGCCATGGTTCTACTTCTGGCTTTTTTGGTGGTTAACTGGAAATAAAATTCTCTTCGACTTTTCTTCTTGAGCTAGTTTTGAATCTTGGTCCTCAGATCTCAGCCTCCTGAGTAGCTAGGAGTATAAACATGAGCCATAGGTGCCTAGCTAGAGAATTATTTTATAACTGTTGATCAGCTTCTGTTTCAGCTATAATGGAGTAACAGGGTCTAGATTTACTTTTCCCCATAAGCAGAAAATAACACTGAACTTTTTTCAGACATTAAGACAACTGGAAACTTAGGGCTGCTATTCCTACTCATGACATAGCTCTCAATCATTTAGATTTTCATATATGTATATAAATGTTTTCTATTTTAAGTGTAGAAATCTTGCATTATTTTTTTATAAATTTTTACTTTTAAGTGGCATATGTGTGTTTTATATATGACACATAGTATATAAAATATACTTATAACATATGTGTATATAAGTATGTATAAAGCATACACTTTTTTCCTAACATTAAACTTGACATATATGTATATATGAATATATATGTTGTTCATTCTTTTTCTCTGTGTGTACATACATACATGCATACATGTATATATGTTTCTTTATTCTGTTTTGGTTTTGTTATTTGAGATACGGTCTTACTTTGTGGCCCAGGTTGGCTCAAACTCACAACCTTCTTATTTCAGCCTCCTGAGTACCACGATTGCAGGAATATGCCTGCAATTGATGCAATTGTAAATTGCATTTTAAGATTTAATTTTCCAATAATTTAGCAGTAGAAATATAGTTGGTTTTTTAATATTGAACTTGCTAGATTCACTTATTGGATTTAGTACATTTGTGCAATAATCCTGACATTTTTACATAAATAAGCATGTCATCTATGAGTAAAGACAACTTTTTAACTTTTGTGTTCGTAACATTTCTTTCATTATATTCAAAAAATATTCTTTAAAATTGAAAATATTTGTAAATTTTGTCAGACTTATGGTTTCATGCATGACTCATGTTGCTGTATGATTCAAATGTATAAAACATTGTTTCTCCATTGTCTTCTGGAATCCATTTTTTAGTGGATAATACACAATTATCTACCATTTATCATCATTTCTCTCTACGGAATGTTTCCCTCTGATTACTTCAATATAATTTAATTCCATTTTTGGTAGTTGGACTATGATGTGCTTAGGATTTTCTTAGATAGATAGATAGATGAAATTTGTTTGAGCTTCTTGGATATGTAATATATAAAGTATTTCCATCAAGCTTAGGGTAATTCAACTTAAAAAATGTCCTTTTCTTTTGTGTCATTCTTTCTTTTCTTATTATGGGAATCAAATCATACTTATTTTAAACAACTTAAAATATTACACAAATCACTGAGTCTCTTAAGGCTCATTATTTTCCTTTTCTTTTCTTTAGTATTAAGAAAATGTGGGGCTGGGAAGGTGACTCAGTGGTAGAGCGCTTGCCTTGCATGCCTGAGGCCTTGGGTTCGATTCCTCAGCACCACATAAGCAAAAAGAAAAAAGCCGGAAGTGGCCCTGTGGCTCAAGTGGTAGCCTTGAGCTGAAGAGCTGAGGGACAGCGCCCAGGCCCAGAGTTCAGGCCCCACGACCGGACCCCCAAAAAAAAAAGAAAGAAAGAAAATGTTGCGGAACACTGGTGGCTCATGCCTGTAATCCTAGCTACTCAGGCTAAGATCTAAGCATTGTGGTTTGAGGCCAGCCTGGGTAGGAAAATCTATGTAGGAAAGTCTTCTTGTCTGCAATTAGCCAGCAAAAATCTGGAGGTGGAGCTATGGCTCAAATGATAGAGTGAAAAAGTTTGGGGATTGCACCCAGGCCCTGAGTTCAAGCCCTAGACTGGCACAAGAAGTTGGAGAGGAAGAGGAAAAAGTACAGAGAAGGAGGGGGAGAGGGAGAGGGAAGCAGGGAGAAGAGGAGAAAGTAGGAGGAGGGAGGTGTGGAAGGGGAGGGAAATGGGAAAGGATAAAGGAAGGGAAGGAGGAATCAAAGGAGGAGGAGGAGGAAGTAGAGGAGGAGGGGAGGAGGTAGAAGAAAGGAGAAGGAGGAAAAGGAGCATCAAGGGGAGGAGGAAGAAGAGAAGGAGGTGGAGGAAGTCATGTACGTAGAATTAGCCAGCTTAGATGATCCTAGTTTTGTTGGCACCATCAAGCCCATCATAATCAGAAACCAATCCATCAAGCCTGATAAGGGTTTTGATCTTGATTACATCAGAGCTTTGCTTAGGCTGGTAGATCTGGTGATCCGTTGTCTTGACACTCACAATGAACATAGTAAGTATGTTGTTGGGTCTTGCTATGTAGCTCAGATTGGTCTCAAGATCTCAATTTTCCTGCTTTCGCCTTCTAAATTCTAGATTACAAGAGTGAAGCACTACACCCTGCCCTCTTCTGTCTTCTTCATGGAAGGCTCAGTATTCAGGGGAACTTGAGAATGACAAAGTGGCCAAGCATTTTCCTGCTGGGATACTCTTCTAAGGATATTTAGACTACTGCCCTCAGAACTACAGTGTGTAGGCTGCTTAAAGTAGATGATGTGAAAAGCGTGTGTGTGTGTGTGTGTGTGTGTGTGTGTATGTGTGTGTTTGTTTGTTTTATAGCACTATCTTCAAAGTCTTAGCTTTGGTTATAGCTTTGGGAGGTTCAGGAACTTACTTTATTTTCAGCATTATCTTGGTGGAAATAGCTCTTCTGAGTACTTTCAATCTTGGTCTCCTTTCTCTTTTAAGATTGTAATTTTTTGTGGCATTGAGATTTGAACTAAGGGTCTCTTGCTTGACAGGCACTCTATCATTCGAGCGATGCTTCCAGACCTTTGTGCTTTCCATCATTTTACAAATAAGGTTTTGCTTTTGGCCTGGGCTAACCTGGACCAGGATCCTTGTATTTGTGCCTCCCACATAACTTAGTTTCTCAAACTTTTTGCCTGGGCTGACATCAAATTGTGATACTCTTGATCTCAACCTCCCAAGTGGCTAGGAATGCAGTTACTGTAAATGGACAAAATTGTGATTTCTTTCAAGTTTATGGACTGTGACAGTAATGAGAATTACCTTCCAGATTTCTAGCTGCAGGGAATATAATTTACTCAAAGCTGCTACCTCTGAGGTTTATCATTATGTTTATGCTGGGTTCACACTTCTCACAGGCTGCTCTCATTTGAACAATGAGCATGGCAAAGGTTCCAAATGCCTGCCTTTGACTAAAGGACTCCCTAGTGGCCTTAAAGTACTTCCTTTGGTCTTCAGGATAGTCTGGGAAACTTCTATTTAACCTTCCCTTTCTTGTGTCATTGCAGGTCAAACTTGAAGTATAATCTGATTGCTGTGACTGCCTTCCCACGTGTGTTGACAACTTCTACATTTGCCTGAGTAAAAGCCTTTCATGTTTAATCCATTTTGAGTGTCTGCTTTGAGGAAACATCTGGATCATACGGTAAAATAGAAGGCTTGCGAAAACAGGTGACGGTAAAGATGTAGGATTTTGTCCATTTACAGCAGAAAAAGCAGTATGCTAATTTGTTGGTAGATGGAGCAAGAAGAATCTCTGGAAAATAGAGTAGCTTCGATGCCAAGTAGTTTTCACTGGTGGTAAAATAAGAACATGGATCAATTGACAACAATGTTATGAAAGACAATAAACATTTGAAGGATATGGAGACACTCCACGGACAAAGACAGTGGATTGGGTTGGTTATTGCTAAATTGTGTTAGTGTTCTTCAAAAGGATATGGAAGGAGGAGGCCTATTAATGAAACCTTAAAGACTGAAGGAATGGGCCCCAGACCCTCAGTGATAGTTTAGTAAGAGAGCCTGCAGCAGAAGGAAAAAACACATCTGAATAGTAGATGAAGAAGGGCCCAACTCCCAAGACATTTGAAAACTTACCAAGTCATGTCTGTTATACAAAGGTTGGAGTGCTGGTAGGGAAGACCTATATACTGAATGACAGGGAAGATGATGAGTACCACCATGGATTAAATGCGGCAGTGGTGATGGTTTACTTTATGATCTACTTCTGAGTTTCCCCTTTGGAAGAAGCCCCAGAGGAGCATAAAAGAGTTGCTCCCAACACCTGTGGGGAAAAAATGAGTTTATTGAGTAAAAGTTGTAGACTGGAGCAACCATGAGGAATGTATCTTTCAGATCTTCAACTTCAAGGAAGTAATTGTTCAAGCTACAGGGTTCTGAAATCTATCAGTGTATGTATTTGTTTTGGGATCACCTGACCTGAGTAAATATGGCAGGGACCTAAGCAAATCTGTGCCTGGGAGACATTTGATTCTCCTAATGGCTGATTTGGGCCCAAGAACTCTAATATTTGCTCTAAACTTTTCTTAGACTTTGGATAATCAATCCATCTTCACTGTTCCCTCACTTGGGATCAGACTTTCAGACACTCTTCTGGCTCACTCAGCCTTTTCCATCTCCTTTCCACCTTTTCGCAGTGTCACTAATAAAATCTTTGCACCTTTAATCCCATTTTCACAGAAGACCCAGATAAACAAATTGACTTTACCCCCCTGCTATCTGTAATTACTGCTAAGGCCATTCAATGAATATTTTAATCCAGAAATTGTACTTCATAGTGATTGAATATGTTTGACTTCTATAGTTCTACTACTCTGTTGCTATTCTCCATCTATCATTCTGTCATTACCAAATACTTTTCTCTAGTGAAAAAGGAAAGTCCAATTTATTATCTATACTTGCAGGCTTTTTTTAAGCAAATTATTTCTTTCTAAACCACATATCTGGGTTATACAAAGGGTAAAGGGATCTCTTTGTGTGACTGATGACAATTCAAAGGATCACTCTAGGATTTCACTGCCTGGTTTTCCCATAGCGGCTCTTCCCAGAGGAAACTTCTGTAGCCTCTTGACATAACTATGGGTATATTGCACACCCACAATGAGAAGGATGCCATTTGAGACAGTATGTCTGGCTATACAAACAAATGTCACTTCCTTTTTTTTTTGTCTGTCATGGGGCTTGAACTCTGGGCTTGGGCTCTGTCTTTGTGCTTTTCAGCTCAAGGCAAGGACTCTACTGCTTGAGCCACAGTGACACTTCTAGTTTTCTAGTGGTTTATTGGAGATAGAGTCTCATGGACTTTCCTGCCCCAGGTGGCTCTGAACCGTGATCCTCAGATCTCAGCCTCCTGAGTAGCTAGGATTACAGGCGTGAGCCACCGGCACCCATCCTGTCACTTCCTTTCAAGAAGCCAGCCTTTCATTAGTCTTCTTTGCTCTTCTGCTCTTCAAAAATAGTTCACAAATTTAGACTTGGGGACTCATAGGAAGGAAGAGCAGGCTCCTTTGTTAATCCTTCACCTGTGCAAACAAGCATACAGGTGGAGGAGAAGTGAGTTTGTCCATATGCTCTATGTAGTTAACATTGACTTCAGGATATTGCACCTAAACAAATCCAGGTCAGATCAACAAACTCATCTCTGTTCTTCTGGCTTATCCTAGATAGATTGGAATTCTCATTTACATGAAAATCTGCTCAGCATTTTGGGAGAAGGAATGGAGGTAGCTCTGAGATCTATTGTTGGGAGAAACACAAGAAGCAAAGCATTTATGAAGCCAGTATCCAAAGCAGGCAAAGACAGAGACCTGAAGGAAGTCACTGCCAGCAGCTTTGAAGGCTGACTGTCACTATGGGGAAGATAAGTCAAACTTAAGAGTTCACAGGAACTCTTAGTCCATTCTTACTTCTAAACCAAAATACACAACTGCCCACAGACTGGGTAGTTTTGTGTATAAAAGAAATAGTTTTTACAATCCTGGAGGCTAGAACAGTTCCAAGGTTAGACAAGCAAGCTTTTAATCTAAAATATAACTGCAAAGGGGAATGTATGTCAAGTCTTTGACTTTGAGAACCTCAGAGTTTAAACCTTTTTCTTTCATTATAAGGAAATATTTCTAAACATAACAGTCACAAACTCCAGTTACCTTTTAGGAATTCATGTTCTTATGTTTTAGATAGTGTGTCATTTTCACTGGGATAATCAATTGTCGAGTGAAGTTATATAACATGTTAGCTCATGTTTAGGGAGAAATAGGTGAAGAATATACTATTTATTTAATATGACTTCCTATCCCTTGCTGAAGGATTTAACTGAAGGCACTAGAAATGCTTTTTTATGTCTGTGTTATTATTTTGTAGTACTGGATTTTATTTTTATTTTTTGGGGTTCGGTCATGGGGCCTGAACTCTGGGCCTGGGTGCTGTCCCTCAGCTCTTCAGCTCAAGGCTAGCGCTCTACCACTTGAGCTACAACACCACTTCTGGCTTATTTTATTTTATTTTTTTGCTTATGTGGTGCTAAGGAATCGAACCCAGGGCCTCAGGCATGCAAGGCAAGCGCTCTACCACTGAGCCATCTTCCCAGCCCTGTAGTACTGGATTTTAAACTCAGGGCCTTACACTTGCGTGGCATTCTACCACTTGTGCCATTCTCCTAGCCCCCATACTCTGACTTGGTACAACAAGCTGCATACCCTTCAACTGGAAAAATCCAAGATTCAATGCTCCAAAAATTCAGAACTTTTAAAGTGACTGTACAATATCACAAGCAGAAAATGCTACATCTGACCTCATGTGACTGGTTTTAATCAAAATGCAGATGCACTAAACATATTGTATAAAATTACTTTTGGATATATGATTAAGGTACATATTTTGTATATAATGTACATATTAAGGTACATTATTTTGTGATTACACTTGGGTCTTGTCACTACAGTGTGTCATTTTATATATATATATATATATATATACACATACACAAATATTTCAATTTTTTAAAAATCTAAAATCTTAAATCCTTCTAGACCCAAGAATTCCAGCAAAAGAATATTGTATATTTCCTTCCTGGATCATCTGTTCTTATTGTATCACCAGTCACCTCCATGCTGATGAGGGTTAATTCGTGTGTCCTGCTTAATCTTCTCAAAGTCTCAAGAACTTGTTACTCACTTTCCTGTTGGCATTCACACATCATAGTTTTCATATACATCTCAAGATTAAAACTTACTAAAATGGAATCCATCATCATTGTTTCTACTGACTTTACTTTCTTCTCCTGTAATTCAAAATGTTAGTTCATAAAAATATGACCTACATGAACTCTCAAAGAAGGAAGGTTATATCCATTCATCAAGTCTATTGATTTTGTCTCCCACTTGTTTTTAAATTTATCTCTTTTCTTCTCAGTACTATCATAATCTATACAATGACAACCTAATTTTTAGTCTCCAACACTTCTCCATAGCCTGTCCACTCTCCACATGCTGCCTAAGTTCTGTCTGAATTGCAAAGCTATTTCTTGATTGAGTTCCCATTTTGTAGAAAGTACAAACTCTCCTTGAACTTGGCTTTGTCTTCTGTCTCTCCTCCAGACAATCACTGTTCCTTGATTTATTCACAATAAAATTTGATCAGATATTATGCAATTCATTGGCTTTCTACTTTGAGTCATATATCTGTCTCCTCTAACTGCAAGCAGTGCTCTTAGCATGCTTGTCAACAGTGACTAATTTTTCCCCTTTATCAATTCTGGAGGTGTCTATTTTAGACTGCCACTCCTGATTTCTAGTACCAAGCCAAATCTGAGTTCTTAGAAGTTGTTTTTCTTTTTTTCTTTTTCTTTTTTTTTTTTTTTTGGTTGTGAGGCTTGAACTCTGAGCCTGGGCGCTGTCCCTCAGCTCTTCAGCCAAGGCAAGTGCTCTACCACTTGAGCCACAGTACCACTTTTGGTTTTCTGGTAGTTTATTGGAGATAAGAGTCTCACAGACTTTCCTGCCCAGGCTGGCTTTGAACCACAATCCTCAGATCTCAGCCTTCTGAGTAGCTAGGATTACAGGCGTGAGCCACTGGCGCCTGGCATCAACCTATTTTTGATGGCTACGATGACTGTTATTTTCATTTGTCATCCTCTCATTTGTTTTTGATCCTATCTTCAACAGCTGGTAAATAGAGTAAGTTGATCAAATTTGTACTTACAGATACTCCTACTGAACACTAGGTGTCATGCTTATCTTCTATTTGAGTAAACGAGCTGCCACTAAACCTGCCTCTAAACTTAGTTTTGTTAAAAATTGTCTTTCTTTTCTGGCTAAATCTTGAAGTTGCAAAAAAAAAAAAAAAGTATTCCTGTCCTGAAGTTTTTTCTTCTTCTTCTCTTTATTAGTGTATATTGGTGTACAAAAGGGTTTCTTGTAACATGGACATATTGATCAAATTCATCCTTTATTCTTTCCTACCCTTTCTCCCTTCCCTTTTTTTTAATTTCCTTGGTTTCATTATTCTATTTTTATATATTCATTTAAAGTACTTCATTTATAACTCTCATCATGTGTTCCCTCATTGAAAGCCCCCCTTTACATTCATGTGCTTTATTATTATTATCATTATTATTATTACATTATTATTATTACTTATTGTCAATCTTGGGTCTTGAACTCAGGACCTGGGAGCTTCTTTGGTCTATTACTTTGAGCCACAGTGCCACTTCTGGTTTTCTGGTGAATAACTGAAGATAAGAGTCTCCCAGACTCCTCTGCCCGGGCTGGCTTTGTTCCTCAGATCTCAGACTCCTGAGTAGCTAGGATTACAGGTATGAGCCACTAGTGCCTCACCACTCATGTCCTTTTGATATTCGAGAAAGCATGTGATATGTGTCTTTCTGCATCTAACTATTTCACCTAACATGATGATCCAGCTCCATCTATTTTCTATAAATGACCTAATTTTGTATTTTGGGCTGAATAATACATCATTTTGTGTGTGTGTGTGTGTAATATTTTTTTAATCCATTGATGGACACTTGGGATGATTCCTTTAGACTATTGTGAGGCTATAGTGTTGCTACAAGTATGTCTTTTGCTTTTAGTTTTCTCTATATATATTACTTCATGTTTTGCATTATTAACTATCTATATTTTCTTATCTTTTCTTTCTTTTCTTTTTTTTCTTTTCTCTTTCAGTCATGGGGCCTGAACTATGGGCCTGGGCGCTGTCCCTCAGCTCTTCAGCTCAAGGCTAGCGCTCTACCACTTGAGCCACAGCACCACTTCTGGCTATTTCTGCTTATGTGGTGCTGAGGAATCGAACCCAGGGCCTCATGCATGCCAGGCAAGCACTCTACCACTGAGCCACCTTCTCAGCCCATTTTCTTATTTTTTTAAAAAATCTTTAAGTAGTTGTACAAAGGAGTTGCCATTCAACAAAATAGTACGTAGGTACATTGAATCTTAATCAGTGTCACCCCTTTCATTCTTCCGAACCTCACCTTGTCCCTCAATTTTCTTAATTTTATAGAACATGCATTGAATTTTATGACTGCATTTCCCCCTTTCCCTCCCCCTTTTCTTTGTCCTACCCTCTCCCTTTTGAGAGCCTGTTTCCTGCTGTTTATTTTGTGGGACTGTAAGTTAGCCTAAGGAATTACACAATTTGAGTTTTTCCCCAGTTACTATATTTCAGTTAACACATTTGTGTAACACTTGGATACCCCAAAGTGTATATTTTAGATTTATAAATTAATTCTAGCTTCCACATACTAGAGAAAACACACAGCCTCTGTCTATATAGGCTTAACTTCCTTAACATAATTTTTTTCCAAGTCCTTGCATTTTTATTTTTGCAAATGTTATGTCCCTTGTATGTTGCTTTACTCTCCTTCAGATATATGCCCAGGAGTGGTATTACAGAGTCATAAAATAGGTCTATATTTTTAGTTCTTTTTTTTTTTTTTTTGGGTCCGGTTGTGGGGCCTGAACTCTGGGCCTGGGCGCTGTCCCTCAGTGCTTCAGCTCAAGGCTAGCACTCTACCACTTGAGCCACAGTGCCACTTCTGGCTTTTTTCTTATGTGGTGCTGAGGAATTGAACCCAGGACCTCAGGCATGCAAGGCAAGTGCTCTACCACTGAGCCACCTTCCCAGCCCTAGGTCTATATTTTTAAATGAAATTTTATACTGAGTTTCATAATGGCTGTATTTTTTTACATCCTACCATCAATGTATAAGGATCTTCTCCATCCCACTACACAGCATCCTCAACAGCATTTGTTCTTTGTTTCCTTGATGATGACCATTCTGACTGGGGAAAGTAGAATCTCAATGTCATTATGATTAGCATTTCCTTTATGGCTGGATGTTGAATATTTTTTCATGTTTGTATTGGCCATTTGCACTGTGTGTGTGTGTGTGTGTGTGTGTGTGTGTGTGTGTGCGCACGCACATGCACAGTACTCCTGGGGTTTGAACTCAGGGCCTGGATGCTATCGCTGAGCTTTTTCTGCTCAAAGCTAGTATCTGAGCCACAGCTCCACTTCCAACTTTTTGATGATTAACTGGAAATAAGAGTCTCATGAATTTTCCTGCCCAGACTGGCTTTGAACTGTGATCCTTTGATTTCAGCCTCCTGAGTATCTAGGATCACAGGCATAAGCCACTTGAGCTTCATTTATATTCTTGGGAAAACTGTTCAATCAATTTGTCCATTATTAATTGGATTATTTGTTCTTTTGGTGTTTCTCTTTTTTAATTTTTTACTTCTTAAAGCTGTTGTGGAATCTTGTAACAATACATGTCTGGATCTAGAAACATTTTAAAGTGAGAAAGAAGATAATGAATAAAAGGAAAACTAATTAGAAACAGTTTGTGTGGTATTTAAGTTTTTAAGTATTTAGAATTCTTATATTCTGATTACTAATTCTGATGAAGAGTGGGCTATTTTTCCCCCATTCTGCCTCATAAAACATGCTATTGCCAGCCTGGACCATGCTTCTATTTATATCTCCCACATAGCTGAAATGACAGGTGCATGTCTAGTTTGGGGGCTGGATGTTTGTCTCAAGTTATAGAGCACTTTCCATCCTCCCTAGCAAGAATAAGGCCCTGAGTTAAAATTCCAGTACAACAGAAAAAAAGTAAAAAGATAGACAAGTTATTGACTTTAATGTTGGTTTTGTATCATGCTTATTTGTCAAAAGCGTTTATCAAAGCTAAAAGATTAAAAAAAATACTGGTGTTTGAACTTAGGGCATTGACTCAATAGGCAGGTGCTTTTCCACAGGAGTCATGTCTCCAGCCCTTTTGATATTTTTGTGTGTGGGTTCAATACTAGGACTTGAATCCATGGTCTTGCTTAGCTTTCGTGCTCAAGTGTTCTACTACCTGAACCACACCTCCACTTCTAGCTTTTAGGTGGTTGATTGGAGAGAAGAGTCTCGCGGACTTTCTGCCCAGGGTAGATTTGAACAGTGGTCCTCATATTTTAGCCTCCTAAGTAGCTAGAATTACAGGTGTGAGGAATTGGCATTTGGCAACCTTTTGTTATTTTTCAAACAGGGTCTTGCTTTTTGCTTACACCAGCCTAAACTCTGATACTCTTATTTGTACTTCTGATACATCTGTAATGAGAATCATGTGCCACATGCTCAGCTTTTTATTGCTTGAGATAGGGATCTCACAGCTTTTTGTCCAGGCTGGCTCAAACCACAACATTCATGATCTCAGTCTTACATATAGCTTAGATTCCAGCTAGATAGCCAGTAGGAGTTGTTTTATTTTATTTGTAATACCTAGACCTTGCATTTCTTAGTCAGGTCTTCTCTACTTGAACCATCCCCAGTTTGTTTGTTTTTTTAAGGTCTTTTAAACATAGAATCATGTTCTTTGCAAAAGGGAATACTTTGACTGTTGACCTCTTCTTCTTTTGCTTATGTTTCTGTTTCTTTTGCTTTATGGCTCTGGCCAAGAACTGAAGTTTTTTTTTGTTTTGTTTTTTTGTTTTTTTTGGGTCCAGTCGTGGGGCCTGTACTCTGGGCCTGGGTGCTGTCCCTCAGCTCTTCTGCTCAAGGCTAGCGCTCTACCACTTGAGCCACAGGGCCACTTCTGGCTTTTTTCTTTTTTCTTATGTGGTGCTGAGGAATCAAACCCAGGGCCTCAGGCATGCAAGGCAAGCGCTCTACCACTGAGCCACCTTCCCAGCCCAAGAACTGAAGTTTTTAAAAAGATACTTTCTTGTATCTACCTAGATTCAACAAAGGTTTGCTTTGGTCCAATGCCAAGGCAAACTCTAATTCATTGTAGAAGTTACCTTAGCTAATGTTTGTTGACTGTCAATATAACTTTATTGATTTTTAAAATCTTATAATAAAGTATGTTTTTGAAAAATCATAGAACTTGAGAAAAGATTTAAAATTTATCTTTTAGAAATTTGCTTCAATGTTCACATAGATCAGCACTAATCTCTTATAGTAAATATAATGATAAAGAATAAATATAATGATCTGTATTTATTTCTATAACTATCAAAATATTAATTTAAGAGGCCTGAAGAATATACATATGCCAAAAACAATTGTATGCCAAGAACAAAAACTTAAGACATATTTCAAAAGCAAAGTCTTAATGATGCTTTGATATTTTTATTTCTTATTTTTTAATTATTTTTGTGCTGGTACTAGACTTGAACTCAGGGCCTTGGTACTATTGCTTAGCTTTTGTGAGCAAAGTTGGCATTCTCCCCTTGAGCCACAGCTCCACTTCCAACCTCTGATGGTTAATTGGAAATAAGAGTCTCTTGGACTTTCTGCCTGGGCTGTCTTTGAACTGCAATCATATCTGCAGCTGAGTAGCTAAGATTACAGGTGTGTGCTACCAATGCCCAGCTGATACCTTTCAAAAGTACTTTTTGTATTTCTTATACATCGGAAGATTCATCGTATTATTTTCTTACACAGATCTAACAGTCTCTCTTTACCAGCTTTGTAAATTATTCCATTCCCATCTAATTACTTTAGCTTAAAACTGTGGTTATCCTTGTGTTTCCCTGTTTGTTGATCATCTATAGCCAAATCACTAACAAAATCTGTAGGTTTTGCCTCCAAAACATATCCCTAGTCTCTCATCTGGCCATTCCCATGTCTCCTGCTACCCTTGCCCCAGTCTAGCTACTGCTTGTCACCTACTACAAAATGCTTCTTACTGCCTCATTGCCCAAGCTCTCCATGCTGTCTAATCTGCCCTATGAACCCTCAACAATGTGCGTGGGGGGAAAGAGACCAACTCCGTTCTCAATCTATTTTATAGAGAACTCTTAAAGAGCAATCTCAGTTAGAAAGTCATCTGCAATTTGAACAAATCCAGGGAAGTCCATGAACCAAAAAGAACTGTGAAACACTTTAGGTGATTAATCCCAGGAACACCAATCACAAAACCATCTCAGTCTCAGTACTTCAAGAAAAGAGAATTACTGTCTGTCTATTATAGCAGAGGTTACTGACAGTGTTATTTTCTTTGTTAGATTCTAAATGTTCTGAGCTGCCAAAAATGGGGCTATTTGTATTAGTGAAAGAACACTGAGTCTTACAAGTATTTCTCTTGTGGCAATAATGCTATTTGTTAGACAGTGAATGCAGCTTCTGCAAATAATCAAAAAATTCATCTTATTTTAATCAGCCTAACCTCTTTGTAATTCTTCTTGTTAGAGACACTTTTCTGTAAGTCACTGCTTCCAAGGTGATTAATAGTGACTAAGCTAGAAACTGAGCAACATTTTATTCCTCTCCTTAAAAGGGGGTAATTTCTCCTATAAAACCTATTGGATATAGTATAAGGCTGACCAATATGTTATATTTTCCTGGAATTTTATTTTTACTTCCAGTTAGCAAATCAATAAATATCTTGTAGCTTCATTGTCAGATCTAACAGAGAAACTGAGAACTACATTTTAAAGGACTGGAATGAAGTGTTCCTAGCATCTTTGATGTTCTAAGTCTCTCTGAATTTTCTGATTCCACTTGTTTCCCACCATGTTCTTTGATTTGATACGTTCCTCTGTTCTCTGTGTAGTACAAAGAAGGAACACAAGGTATGTATAACTATCTGAAAATACACTTAGGTACCACTTTGAGTGCATAGAAGTTTCACTTCTAAATTAAAATTTATTTATTTTCTAATATTTAAATTAAAATATTAGAAAAGTTTTTATTCTTATTCCAAAATTATTTTTTCCCAAGGTTGAATAGAGGAGGTAGGAAATGACCATGTAGATTGATAGTTTTATAAAAAGTAGGAATCATAGCTGAAATATTTCTTCCTTAATACACTGTTAATAATATTGGATACCATTTATTAAATGTATTCTATGTACCAGTAGCTGGCTTTGAACTGCAGTCATCAGATCTCAGCCTCCTAATTAACTAAGATTACATTTAACTTACTTAGTCTTATTTCTATTTAACTTATTTAGTCTTCACACAATCCCTATCAAGCAGATATTCTCTTGTTTTACAGCTGAGGAAATTGAACTCAGTAATGTTAAGTAACTACCCAGAACCATACAGCTAATATGTGACAGTGCAGAAACTCAAACCCAGGTCTTTATGAATCAAAAGTGTGTTAATTTGATTGTTGTTTGTTTTGGGGACAGAATCTCATTTTTGAACCCATACTAACCTCAAACTTGTTGATCTTCCTGTCTCAGCCTCCTGAACCCTGAGTTTACGGGCATGTACTACCGTTCTCAGCTCTTCATTTGTGATTCTAACCACTATATTATATATGCTTCTTTTTTATGCCACATTGTCTGACAGATACAAGAATAATAAACCTGAAATATTTGGGAGATTTATGAGTTTTTCATATTTTCTGTCATTTTAAATACACTAGTCCAATGTGCAATCAAACATGGAAGATTTGTCTGAGCCAAGTGGACAATTTTAGAAAATACTTGCTAGATTGGTGTGTGTGTGAGAGAGAGAGCGAGAGAGAGAGAGAAAGAGAGACAGAGAGAGAGAGAGTATCTTGGGGCTTGAACTCAGAGAGCCTAAGTGCTGTCCCTGAACTTTTTTGCTCAAGTCTAGCACTTTACGACTTGAGCCACAACTCCACTTCCAACCTTTTGATGGTTATTTGGAGATAAAAAAAAAATCTCATGTCCTGGAAAAAAATTATATTAAGTGAAGCAAGCCAGGCCTAAAAAAAATATAGGTTGCATGGTTTCCCTTATTTGTAATGACTAGAATAGGTCCAGGATATTCTTAGCAGGGGATCACAATAGCCCAGTCTTTAAGTGCGTAGGACCATATCTAATGAAGTATCAAAATGAACTCCAAGAATTGGAAACAAGAGGTTCTTTTTATGTCCTGTATGCAGTTATTTCTATTTTTTCTTTCTGTTTTTGTTTTCTGAACCCTTTGTCATGTATATAAGCTTATCTGATTCATGGAAGGGAAAGGGAATCACAGAAACAACAGAACAAAGGATGACCTAATGCACCAGTGTGTTACTCACTAGACACTATGTTGGAAATGTACTTAACAACTTGAGGGAAGGGGAGTGAGGAGTGGTAAGCAGGAGAAAATGAGAGAGGGGGTAACAGTGTTTAAAAATAAATGTACTCATTACCCTACTATTGTAACTGTAACACCCCTGTTCATCCCCTTTACAAGTAAAACAAAAAAGTCTCATGGACTTTCCTGCCAAGACATGCTTTGAATCATAATCTTCAGATCTCCTCTTCCTGAGTAGCTAGGATTACAGGCATCAGCCATGACTGCCTAACTTAGATTGTCCTTTAAATTGTATCCCTAGACTTAGAAAACACTTCTCAAAATTAATCTGAGAAATTAGGTATCCTTTTTAGTAATAAAAGTCCTTATTAGTATCTATATTTTATATACAAAATATTTATATAATTATTCTTTGCCCATCATAGTTGATAAGTCAAGCCACAGGCTTTTTTGGGGGGAAGGGGGCAGTCCGGTCGTGCAGCCTGAATTCTGGGCCTGGGCGCTGTCCCTCAGCTCTTCAGCTCAAGGCTAGCACTCTACCACTTGAGCCACAACCACTTCTGGCTTTTTTCTTTTTGCCTATGTGGTGCTGAGGAATCCAACCCAGGGCCTCATGCATGCAAGGCAAGCGCTCTACCACTGAACCACCTTCCCAGCCCCAAGCCACAGTCTTGAAGAGCGTTCAGTACTTGTGAAAGGATTCAAAGTCCTGCAATGCTTCAGGATCCTAAGCTACCTCAATTCTATTAGCCATTTGCTTGACTACTATGTAACCAATGAAAGTTTACGATGATAGAAGGAGCAATGCTTCAAGATGCCAAACACAAACTAAATTCTAAAGGGCAGATAGACATACATGAAGAAAGTGGATCATCTCTGAAGGAAAGTGCTGCATAGTTTGATGATCAGGTCAGTTTATGACTATAGCTAATATGTATGTGTGTGTGTGTGTGTGTTGAACATTAGATAAGGAAGATCAATAAAGACTGAAGGAGCTGTTTAAACTATTATTATTTTATATATGATATTATTTATATTATGTTTATATTATATATTGTATTTATTATTTAAACTATTATCAGTGTTGTAAATAAGTCTGACTTATTTTTAATTCCTATTTTATCCCAGGGAAGATGTTAAAATTAAATTCAGGTTTGATCACCAAATATATATTCTCTCCCTCTTTGTTTTGGTTCTGAAATAGCTATGATATTTATTAATAACAGGGACAAAAAAACCACTTCAAAACTAGTCCCATAAAAATGAAAAGAAATTATTTTATTCTGATTATAAGAATTTTTAAATTATGTCTCCCAATGGCAAAAAAGCAACAAAGAACTTCAAATAAGTATTTCACAGTTCTCTATAGAGCAAATGAAAACAAATTTACAACCATCTAAATAAGAAGTAAAAAAAAAATCCATGAATTTTTTAGGAAGGTAGAGAATTTTAGAAGGGACATCATTGAGGCTTAAAAATGGTAGCTGGGACATGAATAGCTCTCATCTGTTTAGCTATTAAATTTTATTTTTTAAATTTTAAGTAATTGCACAAAGGAGTAATGTATAGCTTTTAAATGAGGTTCAGGTTTCCCATCCTCCTTGACCAAGCACAGCAGTGCTATTAGGGGAAGTAACACCTATTTAAAGGAAGTTAACAAAGTAAAATTTTGTTTTGCTTCACACCACGGGCCTACCATCGTAGCATGAGGTTGGTCAGATAACACCTTTCTTAATTATAGTGGCAGATGCTGGTCTGTAGAGAGTCTCAAGAGAATTTCAGGCTGTGGGCTTAAAATTCTGCTTTCTCTTTGATATGGAAGGCTTTGGAGTCCTCAATCTTTCCCAACACTCCGATGTCATCATTTCTCTTAAACAATTTAGACTCCACCAAACACCATCAAAGTTTTAAATTTTCTTTCCTTTAATCAATCTTCCACTTTATATTTCTTTTTTAGTCTTTTAGCTTTCCCCATAATTTTAGCCAAAATTTAATTGTTTTGTTGCTACATAAAACATAAGAGAATGTCATTTCTCCTGTGTATTACTTTAAAATGTTCATATAATTGGACCCTGTAGCTGCAGTGTCTATATCCTTGGATCCAATGAACTATAAATCAAAAATGCCCTAATAAACTAAAACTACACGTGTACTGCATATAGACTTTTTCCTTGTTAGTCATCTCTAAAAAATATGGCATAACAACTATGTACATAGTATTTACATTTATTATTATTATTATCGCTAATACTAGTGCTTGAACTCAGGGCCTGGGCACTGTCCCTTAGCTTTTTCACTCAAGACTGGTGCTCTGCCATTTGAGCCACAGCTACACTACTAGCTTTTTGGTAGTTGGAGATGTGAGTCCCATGGATTTTCCTGCCCCAGCTAGTTCCAAACCGTGCTCCTCAGATCTCACCCTCCTGAGTATTATGTATTATAAGTAATATAGAAACAATTTAAGATATTATGGGAATATATATATATAAAGAACTGGAACATCTGCAGGTGCTGATACCCAAGATCGTCCCTGGAGTCAATTCATTGATTCAAATTTGTTTTACTGCTAATGTTTTCTTTGAAAACAGTAATTTCTTCAAATGGCAGCCAGCAGGGGCTCTGAACATGTAAAGCAGATAGACCATAGTAAAAGTTAAAAAAAAAAGAAAAAAGAGAACAACAGCAAAAGTTACCTGAAGAGGCTTTTGAGTCATAGAAACCGAGTACGTACTCAATTGATTTGAATTTAAAATGAATCATAGTTTGAACCTGATCCCAGCTCATTGTGCACTCACATTCAACTAATCTGGAATCAACAGCAACATAAAATTTAAGGTTAAGGATGAACTGATTCTATCTAGGGACCTTGTACTGCTAGGCATTCAGGCATAATGGTCACAAAGGGAAATAGAGATTGTCGTCAGGATCTCTCTTTTTCTCAAAATTATAGATTACTTACAAAACTTTGATACAGATTTTATTGAATACTTCATGATTTCATACTTCATGTATGTGTCCTAGTGTCATTTTTGTGTTTATTTCACAAATGCATAATATGATGCACATGATACAGATGCGGAGAGGACATTATGGTCTCTGGTTTTACACAAGCATTCAAAGCTGACTCTCACCTGCTACAACCTTTCTAAACCATTCAGCGGGGCTGGGAAGTTGGCTCAGTGGTAGAGCACTTGCCTCACATGCATGAGGCCCTGGGTTCGATTCCTCAGCACCACATAAGCAGAAAAAAAGCTGGAAGTGGTGCTGTAGCTCAAGTGGTAGGGTGCTAGCCTTGAGCTGAAGAGCTGAGGAACAGTGCCCAGGCCCCTTGAGCTAAAGAGCTGAGGGACAGCGCCCAGGCCCAGAGTTCAGCTCCTACGACTGACAAAAAAAAAGATACTGGGAACATAGGCAGAGGTATGAGTGATATCCCTAGAATATGGCTTGTGTCTTTGGTAGCTTCTACTCTTCCTCCCTTCCTACCTTCCTTCCTTCTTTCCTTAAAAAAAAATAGAATTCAACATGAAAGCTAGGCGTTGGTGGCTCACGCCTGTAATCCTAGCTACTCAGGAGGCTGAGATCTGAGGATCATGGTTCAAAGCCAGCCCAGACAGGAAAGTCCGTGAGACTCTTATCTCCAATATACTACTAGAAAACCAGAAGTGGCGCTGTGGCTCAAGTGGTAGAATGCTCGCCTTGAACTGAAGAGCTGAGGGAGCGCCCAGGCCCAGAGTTCAAGCCCCATGACCAACCAAAAAAATAAAAAAACAAAAAAGAATTCAGTGTGAGGGTAGAGATGTATATTGGTGGTAGAGCTCTGATCTAAGATATGCAGGTATGCAAGATCTTGGGTTCAATCCTCAGCACCAAGAAGGAAGGAACAGAGGGAGGGAGGGAGGGAAGGGGGAAGGAATTTAAATTCATCTTGATTTAACATGTTGAGTACATTCAGTTATTTTTAGTTTTGTTTCCAGAAACTAAGGTATTTGTTTGCTTCATCCTTTCCTTCAAAGAACCCTTAAAAAGAATCAGTAACAACAGCAATAATATAATGGCAGAAATTCATCATACTTTATCATACTTCTTGTTCTAAATAACCTTACATGCATTTTCTCATTTAATCTTTAAACAACTTACTTGTGTTACCCAAGAGAGCTGAGGCTGGGAGTGTGGAGTAAAGTTTTGCCCAGTAAGTGGTGAGCAATTTATTTTGTATCTCTCTGATTTCAAAGTTCTATTTTTTTCTCCTTTTCTTATTCCTCCACTTCCCTTTCTAGTTTAACTTAATTAAAAACAAATACATATGCTTTTGTCCATCATGTAGATCACTAACAAAACTGTTCAATCTGGTATTTAAAATAATATATACTCCTAGCCTTATCGCCTGTCAAATTGACACAAATTTGTGAATTGGCTTTGATAACACCTGGGGTTGTTTATCTATTCAACAAATGTGTTGTAGGCATGTAGTGTGGCCTTTTGGTCACTACTCAACAAATCATACTGTTTCTGTCTTCTAGTGAAATGTAATTTGATGTGTTTTTTTTTCCTCCTATATTTTTCTCTTGAGATAAGTGAAGAACCAATTCAAATTGGCCTTTGGTTCTAGGCTCTTTCTAATCAGGCCAATTTGTTTATTTTGTTTTGTTTCAGTGTTGGGACTGAATTTAGAGCCTTTTAAATACTAGGCAAGTGCTCTACCACTAGGCTACATCTCCAGTCCTATAAAAGGCAGTTCGTAACACATGGACGTTTGACCTGTTAATGACTTTCTGGGTAACTGCATCCATTTTACCACTCACAGCTGCTAGCCTTTCCCCTCCATTGATGTCTCTGCCTTTTCTTAGGCGAAAGCCACCAAAGCTACTGTACAGTTTGTCTCTAATTTTCTGAGTTGAGGTAGGAACAGGGATTCCGACAACATCTGAGGAGATAAATAAATTTTTGTTTTCTTCTATCACGACAAGTGAACATTAAAGCGAAAGCATGTTACTTTTTTTTTTAAATCTATGGTCATTGTGACTTACTACCAAACTTATTCTATTTTTGAATGTTCCAGAACAGGAACATCTTTATTCTTCCAGTCATCACTGTTACTTTAATAGCACCAGAAACAAGAACAAAATGCATGATTTACTTCAGATGCTTAATACTATGTTAAGCTATACTTTCAAAATCTGCCTGAATCAAAGACTGAGGAGAATTAATTTGACTTTATTTTACTGTAGTTATGTTTGACATAATTCCTAATGTGTACATAAAGAGACTAAAAAGATAACTCCCTACTCTTTTAGATGCTGTTTCCCATATAGTTTTGAAAGTGCTTCAAAAATAAATATGCCATGATAACTCAAGAAAGTATATCTTATTTAGGTATTTTAAAGAGATTCTATAATGTTCTAAATGACATGAGAAATAGAACATGTATACTAAGCATCTACTATATTTGTCTACCCAGAGCAATTCCCTCTTGTTTGAGCAACAATGTTTTGATTTTCCTTTGAAAACTGTATTTTGATAATTCTTAGTCTGAAGCTCTGGGAGGCAGACCTCATTCCCTCAAAGTTCAAGACTTGATTGTATGATCCGGAAATAATTAATCAGGGCTGGGAAGGTGGCTCAGTGCTAGAGTGCTTGCCTTGCATGCCTGAGGCCCTGGGTTCGATTCCTCAGCACCACATAAGAAAAAGAAAAAAGCCGCAAGTGGCGCTGTGGCTCAAGTGGTAGAGTGCTAGCCTTGAGCTGAAGAGCTGAGAGACAGCGCTCAGGCCCAGAGTTCAGGCCACATGACTTGACCCCCCCAAAAAAAAATTAATCAGAGGTGCTGTGATTGGTTCAGAGTGAGCATGTAACTCTATCCAGGAACTATACCTAGAAACATTCTTTGTTTTTCTGTTTGTGTGTGTGTGTGTGTGTGTGTGTGTATGTGTGTTTGCACACAAGTTCCAGTAGTTTACTAAACTGGTTTGATTTAAATTCTGAATTCTATCTGGAAGCTTTGTTAATATTTGAGAAGAGTCAGCTTGATTCTGAGGAGAGAAGAGATGAAAAAAAGACTGATATATGATCAGATTGTTCAAATACTTAGGTTCAAATATGCTTCTAAATCCTACCTAATCCACTGATTGTTTATTTACATTAAGTAAAATAATCTTTCTCTTTGTCTTGGGTATTTTAATTTTAATAGGGTTTTATCACTTGGAACTAAAATTATCCCTCCAGAGAGTAAAGGTAGACCATAATAAGTATGTGATAAAGTTAACTCACTCTAACCTACTCTGCTTGGAGGTGGTCAATACACATTAAAAAAGATGAAGCAGATAAATAAATGCCAGATTACTTGATGCAGACTCTAATAGCTAAAGTGATTGAGCAAGTAAAGAGATTCATTTTCTCCAAAAAGAATGGAGAAAGCAGAACCCAGAGTCAGCCTTATAAGCAAGTATTTTTTTTTTTTTGAGTCCGGTCGTGGGACCTGAACTCTGGGCCTGGGTGCTGTCCTTCAGCTTAAGGCTAGCGCTCTACCACTTGAGCCACAGCGCCACTTCCGGCTTTTTTCTTTTTGTTATGTGGTGCTGAAGAATCGAACCCAGGGCCTCATGCATGCAAGGCAAGCGCTCTACCACTGAGCCACCTTCCCAGTCCCTAGGCAAGTAATTTTGAACAAGAATAAAGTAAAGGTAAAGGAAGGGAATGTCAGGCAGGAAAACCTAGATAGCAAAACAATGGTGTGTCAAGGTGCATGCTGTGGGCAGGGGATAATCAGGAGGTCGGGCAGGATGGAGTGGAGGTATAGTTTTAGAGGTTTGCTACAGGTTAAGTTGAGCAGGTGATTGGGACCAGATTTGGGGGGCCCTGACCATCAAACAGAAACTCTGTAGATAGTGTGTGTGTGTGTGTGTGTGTGTGTGTGTAGGCATTAGGAAACCCTGTATAAATGTGAGTGGGTGGTTCAACATTAAGCATGGAGCACTAATATGATAATGTTGTTCATAATAGACTGGGAGCGTGGCTCAGCAAAAATAGCTATGTAACCACTATAGCGGGGAAATACTATAGTCCTTGCCATGATAGGATTTATTTCTGAGTGCATTTTAAAATTGACTGAGGCTGGAGGTTGCCTCCACCGGCACCACCGCCCTTCGAGGGTGAGGGGTGGGGGGGCCTCCAGCTTCAGGCCGGCAGAAGGAGCGCTCTGTGGTTCCAGTGGAGAAAATGGAGGAGCAACCCCACGGCCATGGAGGCTGAAGAAGCAATGGAATGCCTTCAGGCGTTTCCTGAACATCATAAAATGATCCTAGAACGATTGAACAGCCAGAGCGGGACCGGTTTGCCGACATCATCCTTATTGTCAATAGACACCATTTTAAGGCTCACAAGGCTGTTTTGGCTGCTTGCAGTAAATTCTTCTACAAATTCTTTCAAGAATTTACTCAAGAACCTTTGGTAGAGCTAGAAGGTGTTAGAAAAATGGCCTTTGGTCATTTAATTGAATGCACATATACAGCAAAACTGATGCTACAAGAACAAGCCAATGATGCATGGAAAGCATTTCTACAAATGCTTGAAGCTATCAAAGCCCTTGAAGTCAGAATCAGAACCTGTTGATATTGAGGTGCAGATTGCACAATCAAAGTGGAAGCTGAAGACTTGGAGACACTAGAGGGAGTGGCATCTGCTAAGCAGTCCATAAAGTGCATACAGAGCACAGGTTCTTCCGATGTTAGCGGATCCTACCAGTAAGTCCTGTCAAGGTGATAAAAAAAAGCACAGATTAAAGAAGATGTCTGTGCATCTGACCCCATAAGCAAACAGGAACACATGAAATCAAGCTCCATAGAGAGTTTCAAGTGTGAAATACGCAATAAAAGAGCGTGTCTGGAAACAGCACCTAAATTATTGCCACTTTGAAGAAAGTGGAGTCAGTAAGAAGCAACGAACTGGGAAAAAAAATTCACATTTGTCAGTACTGTGACAAACAGTTTGACCACTTTGGACATTTTAAAGAGCGTCTTCGAAAACATAGGGTTGAAAAGCCTTTAGAATGTCCAAATTGTCAGGAAAGATTTGCTAGAAATAGCACCCTCAAATGTCACCTCACAGCATGCCAAACTGGAGTAGGGGCAAAGAAGGGAAGAAAGAATCCTTATGAGTGCCAGGTCTGTAACACTGTCTTTAACAGCTGAGACCAGTCCAAAGATCACTTGGTAATAGACACTGGAGATAAACCCAACCATTGTTACTTGTGCTTAATGTGAGGAAATGAATTAAGGCAGCATCTCAGTGATGCTCACAATATTTCAGAGCATCTAATAACTGAAGAAGTTCTTTCAGTAGAAACACATGTGCAAATGGAGCCAGTGATGTCAATGACTATTATAGAACAAGTCTGGAAGGGGGGATGTGTTACCATTGCTTCAGGTCCAGGTAGACTCAGCCCAAGTGACTGTGGAAGGAGTCCATCCAGATCTGCTTCAAGATGGCAGAGTGCATGATTTACATATAAGTGAACTTCCAGAGCAGGTCCAAGTGAGTTATCTAGAAGTGGGTCAAATTCATACTAAAGAAGGTACTGAGGTACATGTTGAGGAGCTCCATGTTGAACAGGTAAATAGATGCCAGTGGAAGTACATACTGAGCTTCTAGAGACAGACTTGGATCACTTGATTCCTGAAATCATGAGCCAAGAGCAGAGAGCGCCTACCCAAGCAGAAGCTGCTGAGGCTGCCAGGGAAGATCATGAAGGTGATGAGGTTTAGAGACCAAATCAACAGAAGAGTTCCAAAATGAAAAGGCAGAGGATGACAGAACAGCGGTGCCCATTTTACAATGAAATAATAAATTAGTGTATTTTAAAATATATATGTTCAGTTTTTGAACTGATGATGGGCAGTGTGACTGTCCTTAAGCTAACAGATAAGTTGGATCAAAGTTAAACTATTTCATTTTGTGCTAAATTGTTTCTATGGAAACACTTTTATATCCCTCCCTCAAGCTAATGACAGAATGGAGATTTTTCTCATACAAGAAGGGGAGCTTGGAGAAGTATATTTCTGGAAAGTTAAATGGATTATATTCTTACTATATAGTTGGGTACAAATGTTTCTATTTTCATTGTGAAAAGGATCCCTTTTCTCTTTCCCAGGTCATGTCCTTCCTCAAATTCTTTCCATATTGTCAAATCAAATGTAAAATCATTAGACTATACGTTTATGAATTCTAATGCATGTTAGAAAATTAAATATATAGGAAACAAGGCTGCATGAAGGAAAGTGCTTTCTTTCTTTTGAAAAACATTGTTGTCTATTCCAATTGTCACAGATGACAATTCTGTAATAGAAATGGTGGTGGCAAAATTTATAGAATGTAAAACAAAAACAAAAAAACACCATGTGCCCTTTAAAACCAACTAAACTTTTATAAAGCATCTGTGGTTCTTTCAAAGTTTGTGTTGTAGGAGCATTGTAGCAATTGTAATACTTAATATTTTTGCTTATAATGGCCATTGCCAACTCTTTTTCATTTTAAGTTGGATTCGGAAATTTCATGTAATGGCAGCTAAAGGGCCATTTTCAATTGGAATATTCATTTACATCTGTGGTAAACTTTATTTTGATGAAAAACTGCACTAGTATTTTACCACCAGATTGGAAAAAGAGCATCATTTAAAAATGAATGTGTTCAAAATAAAGTACAGAGGAAAACATGTATATATCAGGCTTTGTTTCAAATTGAATTGTTTCCCCAATCCTTAATGTAAAGATTCTGTGCTATAACTTTTAAAGCCACACAAATAAGAGTGCTAAACTGTGGGCTTAAAAGTATATGTATGTAAATATTTTTAATCAGTATTACTTGGAAAAAATAACAACCATATAAAATAAGCCAATATGCTATTTTCTTTACTTGTTAAATATTGGGAAATACAATTTTGAAGTAAACTTTTAAATTATGGAAAAAATGGACTGAAAAAGAGTAATGAGATGACAAAAAGTAAAATAATTTGTTTTAAAAGTCTGTAATCAACAGTGGGGCAACTAGCTGAAATAAAATGCACTGTAATGATATGAAGTATGAGCACATCAAGCATCTGCACCAAGATCAGAATGTTCTAAGGCCTATTAACTAGTTGGCTTTTTAAAAATAAACTACAAGTCAATGTGATTTACTTGGCTCCTGAACTTCCTATATCAGACTGTTCTCATCAAGAATTTCAAACAGAACAAACCAGAAACAAATTAAATTATTAAAAGCAGACATCGTCATTATATCTGTCATAACTTCCGTGTCCCTGTCTTCACTTTCTACCAAACCTGCTCCAATCAGACTCTCATATACCTCTTTGGGTTATTGAATTCAGTTATTTCTTATTTCCTTGCCTTTCTCCACCCCCTCTATCCAATCCAACTCATGTATGGCTGCCAGATGATGTTCCTAAACAACAGATCCTATCAATCGCTGTCCCAGACAACTTAACAGTTTCCCACTGCCTTCCAAAAGCATTAATGTAATAATCAAGGTCATCCAAAAGTCTATCCTCAACTTCCCTCCCCAGTTTCATGTTTTATTTCTCAGAACATTCTGCTTATGCTGAACACTTCATCAAATCCAAATCAGACCACACTTTCTTACCCACACAAGAGAACTACTTTTATGTCCTAAGCTTTCTCTTTTAACCTCAGAGAGGACATGTTACATTCACTTTCATGCACAACGTCTGTCTTTCCCTAATGCACCACAGTAATCTGAGGGACCTGAGATTGTTCATTTTTTTTATCTTCTTCAACATTGAGATAAGCTTTAAAATTTTTATCTTGTTAAAATTATACATACTTAAAAGTTCTATATGGTTAATTAGGACAAATAACAATTGCCACTATTTCTCCTCTTAGTCAATAATTTTGGCATTTTCTTGTATTTACCTAGATGAGATGCTTATATAAAATCATATGAAATATGATATGAAATGCTATTTCATAATTGTCTAGGTTTTTATATTGAGTGCAATTCCATATGAAACACCAAGATTTAGATCTCTTTTATCAGTGCTCCTCAGTTTCCCACAACATACTTGTACTCTTCCTATTTCCATCCTTCCAATATAGTTATAGTGCAATTTTAAGTCCATATTCTGCATATAATTATTATAGGTCTACAAATAATGTGGACTATTCAAATATTATTCACAGCTGAGCCTTATAACTATTTTTTTCCTTTTCTGCATGACTTTATTTTCTTTAGTAGCAATTGTCACATCGTTCCCTTTGTTTGGTTTGTTTTCTCTATATTTTCAATCCCAAGTCTCCAATAATTGTCTAAATTACCTAACACATTCACATGAATCAGATATTCCATTTAATCTTAAAAATTCTTCTCTGTGCTTTTTGACTTGCTCCAACCTGGACCAGTTGCCACCTAGTTGAAGTAGAATGCTTTGTCATAGAACAATTCTTTGCCTTCATTTGAGGAATTGTGTTGACCTCTTTATTATGTTGGATCCTTTGTTTCTAATATCCCATATCTTGCTTGGTTGCAACTTACCCCTTTCTTTTAATGGAGCACATATCTCTAGTTTTCTGAGACAATACATGTGGAAGGTGAAGTAGATTAGGACCTTGTATGACTGGAAATGTTTTTTTACTTTCCCATGAGATTGACAGGTTTCACTGAGTGTATAATTATCACCTGAAAACAATTTTCCTTCAAAAATTGGAAAGCAGTCTGGCACCAGTGGCTCACAGCTGTAATCTTAGCTACTCAAGAGGCTAAGATCTGAGGATCATGGTTTGAAGCCAGCCCAGGCAGAAAAGTTCCCGTGAGACTTTTATCTCCAATTTTCTACTCAAAAACCAGAAGTGGAGCTGTGGCTCAAAGTGGTAGAGCATTATCCTTGAGCAAAAGAGCTCAGGGGCAGCTCAGACCCTGAGTTCAGGCTCCACAATGATAAATGAATAAATAAACAAATGAATAAATAAATAAATAAGAAAGGAAGTTGGGCCTAATGGCTCATGTCTGTCATTTTAGCCAATCCAACCTAATCAAGAGATTAGGAGGATTTCAGTTCAAGGCAAATTCAGTGGTCTTTATCTATTATCCCACTCTAGTGGGAAGGGTAAAGTAGGAGGATCATGGTTTAGTCACAGTCCTAGGTAAAAGACAAGATCCTATCGCAAAACAACCAGTTAAAAAAAGGTTCTGAGACATGACTCAGCAATAGAGTACCTGCCTAGCAAGTGTGAGGCCTTGCGTTCAAACACTAGTACCACCAAGAAGAAATTTTGAAATTCTTCATTTCTCCTAGATTCCAGTATTGAGTAGAACTATAAGCCTAAACCTGATTCTTGATCCATGTCCTATGGTCTTCCTTTTGTCTATACAATAGTTTGTAGGATCCTTTCTTTATCCCTAATTTTAGTGAATTTCAACATAATAGGATTTAGGATGAATCTTTATATTCATGGGGTTGGTTTATTACATTAAAAATCTATATTCTATAGATGTGAGCTTGTGGCTCACCTATATAATCCTAACTACTTAGTAGGCTGAAATCTGAGGGTCTCAGTTTGAAGCCAGCCCAACCAGACAATTCTGTGAGATTCCTATCTCCAATTAATCATCAAAAAGCCAGAAATGGCTCAAGTGGTGGAATGCCAGCCTTGAGTGGAAAATACAAAGCCAAAGGACAGTTTTGGGGGGGAGAGGTGTGCTTGATTGAACATTTGTCTCATAGACTTTCTTGCCTGGGTTGGCTTTGAACTGTGATCCTCTGATATTAGTCTCTCTCTCTTCTGATTGAATCCAGGGCTAGACAAGCATTTTACAACTTAAGCTTAGCCTTTTTTGTTTGTTTGTTCTTTTAGACAGACTCAGTAGGATACAAAAATAAATGAATTAAATTTGTGATTTTCATCTAGAAGTTGACACTAAGCTATATTTTTGTCTATTTCTGGCCTACTGATCTATTTATCTATTTTTTCCACTAATAATGTGTAGATTACTGTAGCTTTATAGTAAGTTTTGGAGTTGGATAATGTCACTCCTCTAATTTATCCCTCTCCATTTTTTGTGTGCCAGTATTGTGGCTCAAATTCAGGGCCTTGCACTCTTGCTTGGCTTTCCCTGCTCAAAGCTGGTGCTTTACCACTTGAGTCATACTTCTACTTCCAGCTCTTTTGCTAGTCAATTGGAAGTAAGTCTCTTCAGTTTGCCTGCTTAGGTTGTTTTGAACCAGGATCCTCAGATTTCAGCCTCCTAAGTATCTAGGAATTACAGGCATAAACCATCATGCCTTACTGTTTTATTTTCTTTTGAGAAGGAGACATATTATGTTGCCTTGAAGTTTGATCAATTGAGCTCAATTATCTTCCCATGTCAGCTTTCTGAACAAAGTAACGGGGACTATAGGAGTTCACTACAATTTGTCCTTCAGTTTACTATAATTTAAATTCTAGTTTTTGGTCTGAGATGGGGACTCAAACTGAGAACCTGATGCTCTCCAACCCCTGTAATGCATGTATAATGTAGATTGATAAGCATGATCCAGCTCAGCTTGGTTAGTCTTACTTCCCTTTATCCTCCAAGCACATTAGCTACCTTTATTTTCTTAAAAATTCTGTTTCTGTTTTCTCTACTTCTAACTTCTACACAGTTTGAGTCTCAGCTTTACTTGCTACTTCCTCAAGAAATTTGTTACTACTTTTCAATCTGATGCACACTTTCCTGATATATACTCTCTACATTTTCTTTGATGACAGATAATCATGTTATTTTCTTGTATGTCTCTAAAACCACAATTAAAGTTGATGGGAATACTGTTTATCTCCAGTACCCAATCAAGACCTAGCATAAAATGAACACTTTGGCTTTATTAATAAGTCATTAACAAATAAATTAATCTAATGTATAAGTTAATATTGATAAATAATATCCATGCTAATTATTGGCCTTGCTAAATAAGAGCAAATTTGAACAAATTTATTTATGAGCCACTAAAAGAATTATATATTAAAGCTAATCTTTAGAAAGTGATTATCCAGTGATTGAAAGTGTTTATGTACCTTCTGTCTTGTAGCATTGAAGATCTGGGGCATCAAGAATGAACAAAATGCTGGGTTTTAAGTGGTTTAAGCCTGTAATCCTAGCTACAAGGAAGGCTGAGAACAGAGGAATCATGGTTTGAAGCCAGCTCAGGCAAAATAGTTCACATGACTCCTTCTCAATCCATATTTGGGAGCAGGGATGTATACCTGTCATCCCAAGCTACAAGAGATTGAGAGGATTGTGGTGCCAGGTTGGCCTAGTGCCTTTTTCTCCTCACTAAATTACAGTTGAAGTTCAAGGCTTCCAAGTCAACACAGGATCATAGGCCTTGTATTGTTCTTAGTTTTACATCTTAGTCTTATCTCCCCATAGTTAGTTGTTAGTTCCTCAAAGGGAGGAACCATACCTGTATATATCTTCTATAACTCCACAGTGCCTAAAATAGGGCTGTGAACTTAGAACCTGCACAGTCAACTCTAATGGGTTTGTTTGTTGGCAAAAAAAAAACTAATTAAGCTAACAATATTAGTTCATATCTATTAGCGACGCAACCACAGTGGCAATTTCAAGAAAGAATGGGTCCTACTTCGTGGGATGTGGGTTTAGTTTGACTTTTCAGTACAGATCTTGTCCTCTAAATAACGTCTGCTAGAATTATCAATAACATAGAGAGGTAAGGAGTTTCTTTTATTCTGCTTCAATTTAGCTAGGGTCTTTATATTCAACAACCTAAAACAAGAATTAGAATAGTCCCTGCCTACTTTGTAATCAGCTTCTCCTTAAGACAATTTATGCATTAAAAAAAAAGAGCAGTTCTCTTGTACTTTTGGGTAATGTAGAGGCTGAACATGTAGAAATATAATCAAGCTTCCATTTTATTATTCAAAAAGGCCATTTGATTTTCAAGTGGATTTGGGCATGACATTTACTTATCCTGATGATTTGATGAGCAACTCATTCATTCATTGGAGTGTTGTAGGCAAGAGGAACCTAGCTTTCTGTGGACTCCTAGACAAAAACTCTCAAGTGGTATTGCTAGCCCCAAAAGGTAAGACACAGAAGCCAGGTGACAATGGTTCATGCCTGTAATCCTAGCTGCTCAGAAGGCTGAGATTTGAAGATTGAGGTTTGAAGTCAGCCTGGGCAAGAAAATCCGTGAGACTCTTGTCTCCAATTAACCACCAGAAAACCAGAAGTGGTAGAGCACTAGCACTGAGAAGAACATAAGTTCAAGCCCCATGACTGCCAAAATAAATAAATAACCACATACACATACACTGGTGTAAGTAACAATAAAAGAAAGAATTTGAAATTTGCTTACATATTGGTGGGAAAATGGCAAAAATCACTGACTAATTTGTCAAAGACTATAGTGTAATGTAAATTCTACTAAAAGGCTATATTATATTTTCACTAACCTCTCATTTAAAGGTCATTAGAGCCAGAAGCCTAGTGGCTTACTCAGGAGGCTGAGATCTGGGGATCAAGATTTATTTATTTATTTATTTATTTTTGGTCATGGGGTTTGAACTCTGGGCCAGGGCACTGTCCCTCAGCTCTTTAGTTCAAGGTGAGAGCTCTACTACTTGAGCCACAGCGCCACTTCTGGTTTTCTTAGTGGTTTATTAGAGATCAGAGTCTCATGGACTTTCCTGTCCAGGCTGGTTTTGAACCTCGATCCTCAGATCTCAGCCTCCTGAGTAGCTAGGATTACAGGCATGAGCCACCAGCACCCAGCCTGGGGATCAAGATTTAAAGTCAGCCTGAGCAGGAAAGTCAGTGAGATTCTTATCTCCAATTAAGCACCAAAAAGCCAGATGCAAAGGTGTGAGCTCAAGTGTTAAAAGAATTAGCTTTGAAAAAGAAAAAAAATGTCATTAGCATTTTCATTGAAAGTTTAGTTGCAAAAATAAAAGCAATTCTGCATTGTTTTGCCTATAATCAAGGATCATTAAAGGCAAAGCTTCAATAGGAAGAAATAAGTTTAGTTGCTTTTGAAATAAAAGTACTGTGCAGTTCTCCTGCCTGAGAGTATATGTAAGTACACAAGACTGTTCACTTAAGTAAATCAACTTTTTCTCTAATCTGTCTTTCAAAAAAGATGAGTGCATTGGTCTAAAGTAGTGTTCCTGTAGTTGCTGAAAATGCTAATAGATGGTATGTAAACAAAAGACTCAGAAACTTTTATACTGTAATTCAGAAACCTTTTATACTGGTTCTTACAATATTTAATATGATTATTTGAACTTCAAGTTTTTGAGATCATCATCTTGATACAATTTCCCAAACTTATTTGACCATAAAATATATTTTTCATGGACATGATTGTGCTCTGAAAACTCCAATTTGGGAAGAACAGATTTTTCTGACTGAAAAATGCTGTTTTCTGCATTTACATCTTAAACATATATATAGATATTTATATGGTACCTAATTATTTTGCTAGTGTTTATTTCACTTAAACTTGTAAGATAATATTTGAAATTTTGGGAATATGTTCCTTTTTTTTTTTTTTTTTTGCTCTCAAGTAACTCAAATCAAACTTCACTACAGGTAAATCTATTTGATACTAAAACTCTGAAATGGTGCCAAGTATACAAACTTGTCAATAGTTTGTTTGGTATTAATTTTATAGTCTATTGATTCTCTAGTGTTTTCTCCAAATGTATGTGTGCGTGCATGTGTGTGTGCATGTGTGTGTGTGTGTGTGTGTGTGTGTGTGTGTGTGTGTGTGTGGCCAGTCCTGTGGCTTGAACACAGTGCTTGGCCTCTGTTCTTGATCTGCTTTTGTACTGAAGGCTAGCACTCTACCACTTATCCACAGCTTCATTTCTAGCTTGTTTAATAATTAATTGGAGGTAAGGGTCTCATGGACTTTTCTTGTTCTGGGCTGGCTTTGAGCCATGATCCTCAGATCTCAGCCTCCTGAGCAGCTAGGATTATAGACATGAGCCACCAGTGCCTAGTTGGCTAGACAACTTTCAAAGTTTGATCCTTAAATGGGCTCTTCTTGCCAGGTGCTAGTGGATCATGCCTGTAATCCTAGCTACTCTGGAGGCTGAGATCTGACGATCACGGTTCAAAGCCAGCCCAGGCAGTGAAGTCCATGAGACTTTTATCTCCACTAGAAAACCAGAAGTGGAGCTGTGGCTCAAAGTGGTAGAGCATTAACCTTTAGCAAAAAAGGCTGAGGACAGTCAGGCTGTGAGTTCAAGTCCCATGACTGACAAGAAAAAAAAGCGGGCTCTGCTTGGTTTTGGGTAGAAAATTACTTGCTTGAAACAAAAGTCAAGATTATGAAGGGTTAACTTTTTATTAAATTAGGTTTGGGAATTTATTTAATCATGATATTGCTACCTGAAAATTACTGGAGAACTTTTTTGTTTTGTTTTTGTTTCAATCCTGCTCTCCTCCTTCAAGTGCCAATTCACATTTGCTTGTTTGTTAAAATAATGTGCAAGCACTCACTTTTACATTAGAAAAACACTTACTGCACTCTGAAATGTCAGCCTCTCAGCCTCTGCTAAGACCCCTGCTGATTGACCCTACCCTTGACCTTAGCTCCAAAGCCCAACTCCACTCTGCCCTACTAGGTGTAGAGAACTTATTTATTTTAACAGTTGGGAGCCCAAATTCCAGAATATGCTTTTTAAAAGCTTCAAGATATATTTACCAAATAACAGGGCATGGTTGTTGTCGAGGGCTCCATGGATAAAGGGCAGCTTACCTAGAGAGGTTTAAAAAGAGTTCTACTAGAAATTGCTTTTATTTGACTCGATTAATTAATAAAAAATTAAAGTAGGAATAATTTAGTAGCAGTGGCCTTTTAGTAAAAACAGTAGGTCATACTATTAAGCAGCTCAGGTTTATTTATTTATTTAATCATTTATTCATTTTTCCTACTCCTGCAGCTTGAACTCGGGGCCTGGTACTGTTCTGGAGCTTTTTGTTCTCTGGGCTAGCACTTATCACTTGAGCTACAACTCAATTTTTTGGCTTTTTGGTGTTTAAATGGAGACCAGTGTCTCACAGACTTTCCTGCCTGGGCTGGATTTGAACCATGATCCTCAAATCTTGGCTTCCTGACTACCTAGGATTACAGGTATGAACCACTGGCACCTGGCAGCTCAAGTATATTTATAAAAGAGGTGATCATGCACAGGACCAGTTCTCCACTTTATCTGTCTGCATATTTTCACTGATTGTCATTCTTTTATTTACACTGTTGATTTTCCTATAGAATTGTAAAAGTGCAATTTACTATACATTTTTATTTTTAAAACTTTGTTCTCATTTCAATTTTATAACATGTTTATAATATTATGTCATTTGCAGGAAAATAGATGTACCTAGAACAAATCATCTTAAGTGACATAAGCCAAGCTCTGAGAGACCAATGTCACGTGTTTTCTTTCATATGAGGAAGCTAGATCTAAAATACCCCTGGACATGATCAATTATACAGGACTCTAGACATATACAGTGAGACAAAGGAGGATACTCTAAGGGGAGAAACACAAAGGTGCAATACCTCTGTGCCTCCGACCATATAAAATAATATTTACTGAAATGAACTCCAGGAAATAGAAACAAGAAGTTTTTTTTTTTTTTTGGGTTTGGTCGTGGGGCCTGACCTCTGGGCCTGGGCGCTGTCCCTCAGTTCTTCAGCTCAAGGCTAGCGCTCTACCACTTGAGCCACAGCGCCACTTCCGGCTTTTTTTTCTTATGTGGTGCTGAGGAATCGAACCCAGGGCCTTGAGCATGCAAGGCGAGCGCTCTACCACTGAGCCACCTTCCCAGCCCCAAAGAAGTTTTTTCTTAGTTATTGTTTTCTTTTCTTTTTCTCCTTTGTGTTTATCTGTCTTTGGGAGGGTAAGGGATGGTACAGAAATGGAGGAACAAAGAATGAACAAATGCAGCAGTGGTATTCACTAGGCACCATGTTGAAAATTAACTATACAACTTGTGGGTGGTTATGGGAGGGAAAAACTAGAAGAGAATGAAAGAAGAGATGACATTGTTCAAAAAGAAATGTACTAATTATCTAACCTAGTGTCAGTGGCTCATGCCTATAATCCTAGCTTACTTAGGAGGTTGAGATATGAGGATCTCAGTTAACCACGTGAAAACCAGAAGTAGTGCTGTGGCCCAAAGTGGTAGAGTGCTACCCTGGAGCTGGAAAAGCTCAGGGATAGCACCCAGACCCTAAGTTCAAGCCCCACTACCGATAAAAAAAAAAAGAAAGAAAAAAAGTACTGATTATCTGATTTATGAAACTATAACACCTCTGTATATCACCTTTATAACAGCAATAAAAAACAAATAAAATAAAAAAGAACTAAAGCCCTTTTTCTCACTTCAATTTAATACTGTGCTTATTAAACAATTTAGAAATACTAAAAAGTACAAACTGGGGGCTGGGGGCTCACACTTATAATCCTAGCTATTCAGGAGGTTGAGATCTGAGAATTATGGTTCGAAGCCAGCCCAGGCGGAAAAGTCCCTATGAGACTCTTATCTCCAAATAACCACTCAATAATGGAAGTGGAGCTGTGGCTCAAAGTGATAGAGTGATAGCTTGAGCAAAAAGCTAAGAGACAGAGCCCAAACCCAGAGTTCAAGCCCCACAACAACAATAACAACAACAAAAAAGTACTAAGGAACAAAATAAAAGTTGACCATATGATACATAGTTACCAAAACATCCACTATTAAAATCTGGTAAATTTTCTTTCATTTTCGTTGAGAAGACATAACCTGTTTTATACATTTATTATAAATTATATTATTTCATTACAAGAATTTTCTTTTTTATTCAACATGTGTTTCCTAGTCTTATAAAAATTTCTAAGCAGCCAGGCACCAGCAGCTCATGCCTGTTATCATAGATACTCAGGATGCTAAGATCCAAGGATCGTGGTTCAAAGCCAGCCCAGGCAGAGAAGTCTATGAGACTCTTCACCAATAAGCTACTCGAAAACAAAACAAAACAAAACAAAACAGAAATGGTGCTGTGGCTCAGGTGCTTGAGCACAAAGAGGCTCAGGGATAGCATCCAGGCCCCAAGTTCAAGCCCCAGGACTGGCAAAAATAAATAAATAAACAAAAAGAAAAAAGAAAGAAAATAAAAAATTCTAAGCATATAGAAGAGTTGAAAATATTTCACTGTGATCACTCATATTTTATCACTTAGATGCTTAGGTTCAGTTGAATTTTACTATAAATGTTCTGTTCTGTATCTCTTTCCATCCATCCATTCCTTATTTTCAAAGTAAGCATATGTAGATATTATTTCAACAGCTCTAAGGTACTTACTAGTGCAAATTCTGACATTCTCTTTCTCTTTCCCTTTCTTTGGTGGACACTAGAGTTTGAAGTTCAGGCCTCACACTTGCTCTGCAGATGCTCTACCACTTGAGATATGACTACAGTCTTATTTTGCTTTGGTTATTTTTCCAATAGAGAATCCCAGTTTTTACCATATAGCTAGAATCACAGAAGTTAGTCACCACTTAAATGCTAAGAGGGTCTCACTAACTGTCTGCCTATACTGATCTTGAACCTTCATCTTCCACATTTCTGCTTCCCAAATAGTTGAGATTACAGAAATGAGCAATCATATCTAGCCATTTTTTGGTTTCTTTTTTCTCTTCTCTCCTCTCTTCTTCCCCTTTCCTCCCCCCTTCCCTTTCCTTCTTTCCCTCCTTTCCTCTCCCCTTCCCTCCCCCCTCTCTCCTCCCCTTTTTTCCCTCTACCCTCCTTATCTCTCTTCTTCTCTCCTCTCTTCTTTTTTTCAGCTGCTGAGCTACACTGAGGCCTTAAGATTTTCTTTTTCTTTTTTCTTTCTTTCTTTTTTTTTGTCAGTCATGGGCCTAAACTCTGGGCTTGGGTGCTGTTCCTCAGCTCTTCAGCTCAAGGTTAGCACTTTATCACTTGAGCCCCAGTTCCACTTCTAGTTTTCTGCTTATGTGGTGCTGAGGAATTGAACTAGGGCCTCATGCATGCAAGGCAAGCACTCTACCACCTTCCCAGCCCTGATTTTCTTTTAAATTATCTCCATACACTTGACTGTTTGCTTCGTATTTGTTACCATTTTACATAAAACTTCAGAGGAAGGATCCATTTCTAGGATTATCCTCAGTTTATAGTAGAGGAATAATACTAGAAAGATACACATAGCTAGATATTGCCTCACTCCTCCATACTGTAGGAGGATTTGAATACCAGGGGAATTACAAGAAAATGTAGTGTGAACAGCTGCATTGTTGCAATCAGAAAGATCAGATAGTTGTTAGACAGCTGTCTCTAGAAAAAGTACTAAAGTTCTCTGAAGGAGAGAATAATTACTACCTATTTGGATAATTGTGAAGATTCAATGATGCTTATGCTAGTTGATATTTAGTAAGTTGAAGGTTTTACCATCTGTACTTAATAAATAAAAAAATTTTTCTAAAACCATGGTTTCTTTTTTTATTGTGATTAAGTGGTTACATAATTTCCCAAATTTCACAGTATTGTGGGATAATGAAGTTTAGTTAAAGTCACAAACACATTCTAACTTTCATAGGACAGATTGTCTATCATGTTCTATAACATTTATGAGTTTTATGAGCTTTGCAATACAGTGATTTCTTCCACATTGGGTGATATGTACATTTCTTTTGTTTTGCATAGCATCAGCTGTTCCCTCTTTCCCACTTATTCCCTTCCTCCCATCACTGCCATTGAGTTGCTTAGTTCATTTTTGTCAGTGCAGTTGATGGGTCCTGCTGTTGTATGTTTTTCCCTGATTCCCTCTAGTTCTGTGTCGTCCTCCTGGTTTCCCTCCGGTGTGCACATATATACCATGCATGTGATTAGCAGCATGGGGGTTATTTAGTAGTGATTTGACCAGATGAGTGGAAGTCCTTTGTTTCTTAAGTCCTGTTAATTTTGTTGTATCACCTAACATTTTGGATTTAACATCCACTTATCAGGGAGACCATGTGCCTTTTGTCTCTTTGCACTTGGCTTACCTCGCTCAACATGATTTCTTCTAGCTCCACCCATTTCCTGCAAATGCCATTATTTTGTTGTTTCTAATGGCTGCATAATATTCCATTGTGTATAGATACCACAATTTTTGGATCCACTCATCTGTGGTGGGACATCTGGGTTGTTTCCATATCCTGGCTATTGTGAACAGTGCTGCAATAAATATAAAACCATGGTTTCTTGACAAAAGTAAATCTCTTAGGACTTAGAGAAAAGGCAGTAGATTTGCATTGTAGGTGGCTTACTTAACTATGATATGTAAGAGTAGAAGATAAAAGGCTATAAGGAGAGAGACTTGATTCAATTTAGCAAATATTTCTTGACTTATATATGAACCAGAAAATTCTATGTGAGATACCTTGGAAGTATAAAGTAGAGTGAGACCTGGACAATAACCACAAAGACTGGTAATTCAATAGCTCAGCAGAGTAGAAAAGGAAAAGAGATCTCTGGACACCAAAGAAGTATTTGCCCACTGTGGGGGTGGGGGTGAGGGGACACTAAGATGCTAGATAAGAAAAGATGAAAAATCAAATTTATAATACTGAATGTTGAACCTAATTTGATTAGGAATGCCATATATATGTGCATGAAATCTTAGCTACTCAGAAGGATGAGATATGGAGACTCACTGTTCAAAGGCAGCCCAAGCAGAAAAGTTGGTGAGATTCTGACTGAAGGTGTGGCTTAAGAGATAGAGCACCAGCTAGAAGCAAAAGATAAAAGGCTAAGTTATGAACAGTGTTAAGAAGACAGAAGTAATGAAGTATGCTAAGTGTTTCCTAAAGATGAAAATATGATAACTAAGAAAATACAATGATCCAAGCATGGTAGTCTCTTGTAACCCCAGCTAGTCAGGAAGTAGGAAGAACTAGGTCTGAGGTTGGCCTAGGTAAAACGTAAGATCTTATCTGAAAAGCAAACTAAAAGCCAAAGGACTAGGAGTGTGTCTCAAATGCTTGACTAGCAAGTTTAGGGGCTTGAGTTCAGTCTATAGTGCTGCTATCCCCCCTACCAACCATCTTTAGAGGGAGAAGGAAGAAAAAAAGACCTTAAAACTTTCAGAAAATGTAGGTAGTGTCTTTAAGACTTTGAAGAAGTGGAAGATTAAACAAAATGTATAAAATGTGAATGGTAAAAGACTGATAAGTGCAGGTTAAAATTAATAACTTCTGCTCAACAAAGATTTAAAGAGTAAGAAGACAGGATATCAATATAGAAAACAGTATCTTCAACCAACATACAGTTATTTCAAGGAACAGGTTCCCTGATTGTGAGGACCATCAAGTCAGGAAACTGTAGAGCAAGCCAGCAATTTGGAGAGCAAGTAGCTATCTTGAAGCTGAATTATTTCTTCTTAGGAAACCCTCTGTTTTGCAATGGAGGGTTTTTAAGTAATTAGTTAAGGTCTGTTATCAATAGTAATCTCTTTTACTTAAACTGATTGTATACCTTAACTACTTGTGAAAAATACCTCCCCAGAAATACTTAATGTTCATTAAACAAATAGATGCTCTACACTAGCCAATCTGATACCAACTAACCATTATAGTTCATAATCCCAAAAGGCAAATAATGAACATACTTGCCAAGTGCTTTAAAAGCTGGACACCAAATGAAAGATTCTTTTTTCATATTCTAGCAGTGTCAGACACTTGAAAGAACATCAGAATTTCTTTACCAGTAAGTGGATCCACCTGTCTCAGTAAATTCAGGGACTGTTCCTACCAAATCACAAAACACCCAAGGAAAGTGGGACTTAGATATATGAGTTCAGAGGCATAAGCCACCAGCACCCAACTTCATCAATATTTTATCATTATCATCATTATTATTGTTTTGTTTTGAGACAGGGTGTTTTTTTGCTTCTCTAGAACTAGAGATCCTGCAATGTGCTGAGATTGCAGGTGTGTACTACTATATTGGAAGATGCTCATTCATGTTATATATCACATGTCAGAATTTCCTTCCTTTTTGGACTGAGACTATATCATTAAAGTGGCAGAACCTTAAGCATAGGCCTTAAGTTCAAATTTCAATCCTTTCAAAGAAACTTAGAAAAAATGTGTTCCTTTTTAAGCTGAGTAAGATAATATTGTATGTATTCTATTAATTCTATTTTTTATTTTATTTTTTTCTGCGACAATAGTTATAATGGATGTGAGACAATATCTCATGTGGATTTTGTTTGTATTTTCCACTTGGCTGATGATGTTGAGTACCTTTTCATGTGACTAACTTTTCTGGAGAAACGTCTATTTAAATTATTTGCACATTTTTCATTTGGATTATTTGTTATATATTGTTGAATTGTAAGAGTTCTTTATGTTCTAGATACTAGATGTTTATCAAATATATGATTTACAAATATTTTCTCCATACTGTAGGTTGTCTTTTCACTTTCTTTTTTGTGGCATGAAGGTTTGAGGGTTTGTTAGCCTCACACTTGGCTAACCAAGAGCTCTGCCACTTGAGCCCTCTGCCAGTTCCTTTTTGCATTGGTTATTTTCTGGATAGAGTCTTGCTTTATGAATAGGCCAGCTTGGATTGTGATCTTCCTATTTGTGCATTATTTTGTTGCTGGGATGACCATCATACCACTATGTCCAGCCATTGTACTTTCCCTTTAACTTTGAATGTCAAGTGTAATGCTACCCAACTCAGCTATGTATTGAGCTAGAGTCTAGTGATGTTTTTTTTTTTAATGTTTAGATTAGTTTTCAATGATTTGCTGATCTCCAGTTGCCAAGTAGCAGCTAGAATTACAGGCTTGAACCACTACACTAGGCATCTTTCCACTTATTTTTTGTATCAGAGGCTATTAACCTTTCATGCAAAAAATTTTTAATTATAACAATCAATTTATATTGTTTTTGTTGTTGTTGCTCATGTTTTTGTTGTCATATCAACAAACCATTGCCTATTTTTTCATAGTTTCAGCACTGACATTTTAGGCTTGTGATCCTTTTTTTTATCTGCATTAAAGTAGATGTCCAATTTTATTCTTTTGCATGTGGACATCTATTTGTCCTGGCACCACTTGTTCAAAGACTATTGTTTCTCTATTGTATTATTTTAACATCATTGTTGAAAACTAATTGACTATACATGCATGAGTTTATTTCTAGACACTGAATTCTATCCTAGTAATCCATGCCTATCAGTGTTGGTTACTACAGATTTGAAATAGGGAAGTGTAGTCCTCTAACATTCTCCTTATTTTTCCAAAGGTTGTGTTTGGCTCTTCTAAATTCCTTTTATTTCCATGTGAGTTATGGATCATCTTGTCAATTCCTGCAAAAGCAGCTGAAATTTTGATAGGGATTGTGTTAAATCTATAAATTAATTAGGGGAGTAATGACATCCGAGCAATATTAAGGCTTTAAATCTAGAAACAGGATCTTACTATTTATTTCGGTTTTCTTGATTATTTTTTAAATTTAATTTTATTGTAAAGATGATGTACACAGTAGCACAAAAGTTACATAAGTAACTTACGTAGTTATATAAGTAAGGTAATGAGTGCATTTCTTGTCGAACTTCATTATCCCCGCCCTCATTTTTCTCCCACTTTCCCTCCCCCACAACTCCTTTCCCCCTCAAGTTGTAAAGTTCATTTCCAACGTAGTGTCTTGCAAGTATCACAGTTGCATTGGTTCACCCTTTGTCCTTTGTTTCACCATTTTGTGATTTCCCTTCCATTCCCTAAATCAGATAAACCGATACACACGACACAAAGTACCAAAATAAAAAACAGTGACAACGAGGATAAACCAAAGCAGGGTGGGGGTGGGGGTAAAACAAAACAAAAAGAAATAACTTCACATAGTACATTAAAAACAAAAGAAAAAGAAAGCAATAACAACAACAACAACAAAAAAACCCACCCCTTGTTTCCCTATCTTGGAGTTCGTGTCAATTAATATCCTTTTATATAGTCATATGTACATAGCTATTGAGCTACTGTGATCCTCTGCTAGGGCTATCCTAAACATATGCTAATTATTACAAATGAGGAAAACCATGAAGCCTGTGTTTCTTTGGGTCTGGCTTACTTCACTTACTATGATTTTTTTTCCAGGTCTTTCCATTTCCTTACAAATGGGGTGATGTTGTTCTTTGTGATGGAAACATAGAATTCCATTGTGTATATATACCACATTTTCTTGATCCATTCATCTACTGAGGGGCCTCTGAGTTGGTTCCATATCTTAGCTATGGTAAATAAGGCTGCAATGAACATAGTTGTGCTAGTAGCTTTAGTGCGGCCTTGTTTGAGATCATTTGGGTAAATGCCCAGGAGTAGTATTACTGGATCATAGGAGAGCTCCATGTTTAGTCTTTTGAAGAGTGTACATACTGCTTTCCAGAGTAGTTGAACCAGTTTACATTCTCACCAACAGTGTAGTAGTATTCCCTTTTGGCCACATCCCCACCAGCATCTGTTATTATTTGTTTTCTTGATAATGTCCATTCTAACTGGGGTGAGGAGGAATCTCAGTGTAGTTTTGATTTGAATTTATTTTATGGTCAGAGATTTTGAACATTTCTTCACGTGTCTATTGGCTATTCTTATTTCCTCTCCAGAGAGTCAAAAAATTAAACCCTCTAATAACAAATCCTCAAGGAAACAACCACCCCATTAATAAGTGGCTAAAGAATTAATTTTTTATTACTATAATTGTCTTTCCTTCCTTCCTTCCTTTCTTCCTTCCTTACTTTGTTCCTTGTTTCCTTCCTTTCTTCCTTCTTTCCTTCCTTCCTTCCTTCCTTCCTTTCTTCCTTCTTTCCTTCCTTCCTTCTTTCCTTCCTACCTTTCTCCCTCTCTCCTTCCTTCCCTCCCTCCTTCCTTCTTTCCTTCCTTTCTTTTTCCTTCCTTCCTTCCCTCCTTCCTTGACAGGGCCTTACTATGTTCCTGGGGCTGGCCTCAAGCTCCTAGGATTAAGAGATTCTCCTGCCACAGCCTCCCAAACAATTGAGACTACAGACACATACCACCACACTTTATTTTTTTGTATCTCTACTTTTTTCCCCCCATACTTTCTATTTCTTTATCTTTGGCTCTGCCCTATAGAAGAATCCTTTGAGATGGTCTTACAATTCTTTAATTCAGTTTTCAGCAATATATATCTTTATATAATTACTTCTATAGTCTTTTAACCTAAATATTCATTTTATTTTACTTTGCTTTTTGAGACAGGGTCTCACTATGTAACCCAAACTAGCCTCAGACTTAAGATCTTTCTACTCTAGCCTCATAAAAGCTTGGATTAAAGCAAGCATTCATCTACTTTTTATCTACTTTTTTTTTTAATTTCCAAGGACCTTCTAGTTCCCAGAGTGATCCATTTTCATGACAAACTGCCCTTGTTACTCTTTAAATTTCACTGAAAACAACAAGATTTTATTTTTTTAATTACCTCTTGTTCTTGAATTGACTTTATTTGATTGGGTGATATTTGTTCTAATTTAGTCTTTCAAAAGGTTACACAATAGTCAAATCTTAAAGCCAAAATTCAAGACCATAGTGATGGCCAGGTGCTACAGCTCCACACTATCAGGAAGCTGACACTTTAGGATCACTGTAAAGCCAGCCTAATAAGGAAAGTCTGTGAGAGTCTCATCTCCAATTAATCACCAAAAGGCCAGAGTGGAACCGTGGCTCAAGTGATAAAGTGCTAACCCGGAGCAAAAATGCTAAGAAATAGTACTCAGGCCCTGAGATCAAGCCCCAGTACTGGCACAAACATGTCTGCAGTGTTCATTCTTACCCTTATCACATTTTATTATCATAGAAATCTACTGGATATGACTAGGGAACCCAAAGAAGAGATAGGCATGTACACAGATTAAATGCAAGGAAGTGTGTTATTTAAGAAAGGTGATGTTGCATTGTTTTACCCCAATACTGGCACAAATACAATATGTCTGGAGTGTTCGTTCTTACACTTATCACGTTTTATAACCATAGACATCTACTTTAGGGACCCTAAAGAAGAGATAGGCATGTACACAGATTAAATACAAGGAAGTATGCTATTTAAGAAAGGTGATGTTGCATTGTTTTAAATATACCAGGATGTTGATAGATTACAATCACTAATTTTTAGCCTTGTTACAGACTCAATTTGTTGACTAATGAATCACTAATATTACTGGTGTACAGAGCCACCTGGTTTACAGTAGGTACTCAATAAATATTTAATAAGTGAAGAATGAATACCAAAACTGATAATATTAGGCTAAGGTCCTTGAACTGCTGCGTCATATTTGCCAGGATATTTTCAAAGTCTAATATGCTTGGTTGTCAATAAAATGGAAATTGCACTGTGGTTTAAGATGGCTCATTGTTAACACTTTCCTTATTTTTTTTCTGATGTTAAAATTTATTTTATTTTATTTTCCTTATCTTTACAATGGAAAGTGTTCTTTCACTCCCAATGCCACTGACTTAATAGAGGACTGAGTTTTTCCAAACTTCTTACCTGATTTAACTTCTCCTTTCTCTTTAACTTCTTATGTGTTTGATATATATAATCTCAAAAACTTGGAATCTTAGGTTTCTACTTACTATGATTTTCACCCCACTGTAGGACTATAGCATTGATTGAGAAAGTCATATTTCCTGCTAACACTGTTTCTATAGTTTGGCTTTCTGTGTGTGTGTGTGTATGTTTCTTTTTGGTTATGTGGGGCAGGGAGGGTCCTGGGGCTTCAATTCAGTGGTCCCAGTTTTGTTTTTAATCTCAAGGCTAGTGCTCTACTATTTGAGCCACAGCGCCATTCAGTTTTTTGTTTTTGGTGGTTAATTAGAGATAAGAGTTTCATGGACTTTCTTGCCTTGGTTGGCTTCAAATGGTGATCCTCAGATCTCAGCCTCCTGAGTAGTTAGGATTGCAGGCAAGAGCTACTGTCTGGCTTCTATGTGTTTCAAAAGCAAAAGCAGTAGAGATTCACTTGTAAAAACAACATAAAGATTTCAGCTCCTCGCAATAATTGAAAAGAGAGAGAGAGAGAGAGAGAGTAATCTCAGGAAGTCTTTCCTGCACCAGTAAATCTTTCCTGTGCAGGGAGGAGAGAAGATGATTGAAAGCACAAATAAATCTTGTATTTTTGCTAGTCACAACTCAATTATGCGTTGAGCTGTTTTCTGGTGCTTTCAGACTTTCAAGCAATTCCTTCTACATTTACAAGAGAGAAAAGAAGAAAAGGAAATTATTCTGTTTTTTTTTTTTTAGTGTGTGTATGTATGTATGTGTGTGTGTAGGGGGGGTGGACATCTAAAAACCAACACAAGGGAAAGAAAGTACTGACTTAGAAGACACTTGACAATGACACCAATCTACTTGGGACTGGGTGGCCTCTTCCCACCTCCAGGAACACACTGAGCTCTCTGGCCCTACTCTGCTAACAGGGCACTAAAAATCTGCCAACGTTTTCTATTTCTAGACACTTCCACCTGGGTTCAGCATGGAGCTGTCTTCTTCTAGAAGGTGTAGTCGTCGTTGATCTCTGGCAACAATTTAGAATGTAAGGAAACACAGTCATCTGTCTAATAACACAGGCCATCGATTGTGAAATGAGGAGCCACATCTGTCAGTATGGAGTCCAGAGAAACCCTGGAGGACTTTTGCTCAGTAGCACCCTCGAGGCCGGGAACTGCTGGAAGTGGCTGCCCCGGGGCGAGGCTTCTGTGTGGTCCAAGGAGGCTCCGCATTATCCTTGGTGACCAGAGTTGGGGAGCCAGGGACGCGCGCTCCTCCCGTGGGTGCAAAAGTCTTCTCTGGCCAAGAGCTCCCGGGTGGGTTTGGTTGTGTCCGTGTCCGGCCCCTGACGAGGTCGCTTCATGCAAAAGGCCAGGGGTTTGACCCCCTCTCTCCCCCCACTGCCCAGATGGAGGTCACCCGGGGGGCTCCTTAGCCGCCGTCCAGTGACCGAGAAAGCAATCGCGCGGTGAGGTGAGCACATTCTGAACAAGCGCGGCCTCCCTGAGGTCGGGATGTGTGCGTGTGTGTGCACGTGTGTGTGCAATCCTTCCCCCAAAGCCCCTCCACGCGCCCCGACCTCCACACCCCACAGTGGCCACACACATCCTCAGCGCACCGGAGCTGGGGAACGCAGGCGGGGAAACAGTGCACCCAGGGCTCCACAGAACCCGCGGGCCCCGTTCGGAGGGGTGCGCTTGGGAACCCGGCGCCCACCTACCTTCGCGGAGGGCCCGTAGCCGGCGCGGAGAGCGCAGGAGGCCGCAGGGGGGCGGGGACAGTGCGGCGGGGGTCGTCGCCGCGGAGCTGCGGTGAGGGCGGGAGGGGCCGCACCTGAGGAATCCGCCTCCGG
>NW_012267241.1:21024499-21054397 GCF_000151885.1 Dipodomys ordii | reverse complement strand
CCGGGAGCTGCCCTTGCGCGGGCTGGACACCCTCGCCGGCGCCGGCCAGCGCCGCCGCTGACTTTTCCCGGAGGAACAGAAGGGCGGTTGCGGGGGTTGTACACGCGTGAGTGCGGACCAGTCGGTTTGTAGGGCGACGACCGGGCGTTGGTGGCAACCACAAACCGCACCCGTTGTGTCCCGGACGCCTCGCGCCACCCCGCCGGTGCGACTCAGCCCTTGGGGTCCGCACTCCGGAGGCCAAAGGCCTGTCACCCTGGGCTCGGCTCGCTGCCTTTGTGGCGGGAGCCGGGCCGCCCGGGCGTAGGATGAGGGAGGTGGAGGGGCGCGGGGAGCAGCCGAGCGGGCGAGGGGACGCGCCCCAGCCGGTGCCCGGGAAGGGGGGGTCCCCGGGAGGCGGGGAGGGGGCCGCTCGAGCCCGGTGGACAGCAGCTAGGGAGACGCCGACGTGACCTGGGAGAGGGTGGGTGCAGCTCAGCTTGGGGAAAGTTGAGCGCGTCCGGAGCTGGCCGGTGGTTGGCTTGGTGTCCGTGGTTTTCTGACCTCCAGAGCCAAATGTCACTTCGTCTGGAGCGCGCGCGCGCCCGCCGGCCATCGTTCCCATTTTTTTTTTTTTCCTTTTTCTTCTTCTTTCTGTGAGTGGCCAAGGACCACTCTGGCTCTGAATGAGACACAAAGGGTTGTGTTGACAGCTGACCCTGACATAAGTAGCCCGCGAGGTGAGGGGGTGCCCTGGCCGGGTGAGGGTGATGATGGGCGGTTTGTTAAAGCGAATCGATTCACACCGTCGCTTCTCCCGAGCTTCATTAAAAAGAAATTCTTTGGATAGATTCAGTGCTTGGGTGTCTTATTTAAATAGAGCCCAAGTAACGTCCCTGAACGTGATTCATTTGCACGAACAGCTGTTGTCGCCAACCAAGGCAGGCAGGTCTTGGAGAAACTGCTCTTTCCAGCTCCTTTCTTTCTTCTATGAACGTGACTGTTACAAAGTCCTTACCCATCCCACCCGGCTGAGCAGCTAGAAGCTAAATTTCAATGTCTACTCTTTGCACCACGAGGTTCCTCCCCATCCCTCTTGAGATGAAAAGCCCTATTCAAATCCCATTTTTAAAACTAGACTTTTAAGTATGGAAAAGAGCTTTGCTTTTTCAAAATTACTTTTGAACGAAATGCCCCCTTGGGGTGGGGGTGGGGGTGGGGTGGGAGAGAAACTCTTCATTCCTTTTCTCAAGTTTTTATACTTCAGAGCTCTGGAATTCTCTTGTGAGTTTTCTAAGTACTAGCTTTTTTTTTTCTTCATGAAAATTCCTGTGAGATTTTTTTAATACATTGCAATATTGAAAACTTGATTGAAAAACACTTTGTCTGCAATTGGTAATAAACTTTACATGCATAGGTGTATGTACTTACGAGAAAAAAAATGAATACTGAAAAGTTACAGAAATATGGCAAAAACTTCTCAGATAACAGTGAAGAGTATACTGTAAAAATTAAGCTCTCTCTCCAGCCCATCTTCCCATGCCCTACTTTTCTGAAGCACAGTTGTACATTTCTTTTTTTGTTTTTTTAATTGTACATTTTTGTATGTATAAACTATTAAAAATGGAAGTACATTATGGAAATCAAGGATGAAAGTAACTCAATATTTTAAGTAAATACCAGATTATATAATAATGTTTATTATTAGTTTGATATCCATTTGTGGATGACGTTAGAATTTTTCATCTGGCATAAGATGGGTACTTAAGAGTACTAAAAAGAAATCATAGAACTGGTGGTATTCAGTAGGAAGCAGAACTATTGAACTTCCCTCCCCTATACTAGTGTCTTTACACTAGGCTTTATAACCTTTGTTGAATATTCCTACACCTTGGAATGCTATGGAGTAGAATGAGAATGATAGTTTACATTAACTATGATTTGTTTTGTCTGCATGGTGTATATGTGAAAACACTGAATGGTTATGTGCATTCTCCCATTGAAATGATAGAGCATAAAAATTGTAGAAATCAAGAGGAATGTGGAGGCCAAGTTTAAGACATTTGGTCACGTCTCTTAGTTCCTAGGTTTGCCATAAATCAGCCACAGGAAAAGGGACATGCTTTTGTTTTCCACTCAGTTAAATAAAAGGAATTGAGAAACATAGATTTTTTTTTTAAGGTTTCGGTAGTCTTTTTGATGCCCAAATTTGACAAGTGAAATAGCTCTATGGATGTACTAAGATTGGTCAAGAATAACCTGTTGTACTGTACAGCGATTAGACAGTGAGGGAATGAAAAGCAATTCTGAATACTGGAATCATAAAGGGAAGGTTAGAGATGTTTAAAGTACATTTCTGCTTTTAAAGATGCTACTGGAGAAGAGTTTCTTAACTTTCCCACACAACGTCTGTTTTTGTTGCTTGGGCTCACACATGGTAGAGTGAATTACAACTGAGGGCACCATTTTTAGAGAAAGTTCTTTTCTAAAATGCTTAAATTTTCTTTTTGGTAAAGGGAAGTACTGTTTAAAGACTGATGGTTGACATGATTTAATTAGTAATTCTCAAAAGTATTCAGAGTGTGAATATCCATTGCAGCTAAGATGTTTTAGTAGCTTGTTTTTAGTTACTTGTTATATATTTAACAAATAACTATTTCATATCATAGTTTAGTTAAAAAACAGTTCCTAATCTTTGAAACATTTACAAGCAGAGCTAATGATTCTTGGGTGGATGTAGGAGTTGGGGTGTGATTGCACAGTGTGACAGTAAAAACAGTGGACTAATTTTGTTCACTGTTTAGGACCTCAATTAAGGAATTTCAAAAGTACTGTAAATGGTGATTGTAAAAATCATTGATATTAAGATAGAGATGTTTTACAAATGACTTACAGTCATTTAAAAACTATTTGATTAGGATGCTAAGAATATAAAACTTAGGATACTTTTGTAAAGGTACTTGATTTACTGAAAAAATTGACAAAACAAAGTACCAATAATAAAACTGTTCTAAATAATAAGTTTATGTTTTCTAGTTCCCTTCCCAATGTTGCTATATAAAGATGTATTTTTATAGATATATTTCAGATACATTTTAGTATGAACATCTGAGCGATAATTTTGGAGTCATTTTTGCAATAAATGTCTTGTTACTTAGCCCTTCTGTTTTGGTTTTCCTCTTCTTTCTCCTTCCCTTCTCTTTGCTCCTTGCTCCGCTTTCTTTACCTCTTTTTCTTCTGAATATCCTTAGGATTATTTCCCTGGAGAGGCAACATAGTGAAAATGTAAATGGGTAAGGTAGGCTATAAATTTGGAGGTCTTGAGTTAAAATCTAACTCTATCACTTACTAGTAATATTGGACAAGTAACTTATTTATCAGAACTTGAGCTTTCTGATCTATAAGATGGTACTTGTACTATCTATAAGATTACTGTGGTAGTAATTGCTCTCTGTAAAGTTAAAAGACATGAACAAGTCTTGATGCCAGTGGCTAATGCCTCTAATTTTAACTACTCAGGAGGCTGAGTGTAGAAGGATCAATGAATGACGTCAGCTGAGGAAGAAAAGTTTTCAAATCCCTATCTCAAAATAATGCCCTCCCCCCTAAAAAAAACAGGGTTGGAATAGCGGCTCAAGTGGTAGAGTACCAGACTAACAAGCCTGAGTTCCTGAATTCAAATTCCAGGACTAGTGGAATAAAAAAGGTAATACCCGTGTGTGTGTGTGTGTGTGTGTGTGTGTGTGTGTGTGTGTGTGTGCGTGCACGCGCATGCATATGCATGCACCAGTCCTGAGGCTTGAACTCAGGGCCTAGGTGCTGTCTCTGAGCTTTTTTGCTCAAGGCTGGTGTTCTACCACTTGAACCACAGCTCTGTTTCAGGCTTTTTGGTGGTTAATTGCAGATAAGAGTCTCGGGGACTTTTCTGCTTGAGCTGGCTTTGCATGGAGATTCCTAGATCTCAGCTTCCTGAGTAGCTAAGATTACCACCAATACCTGGCCTCTCCCCCTTTTTTATTTTACTAGGAAAATCTCCACTTTTCTGGTAATTTGAAACAGCTAAATTGTTACTAATTTGCCTTGATTTACATTTCTCACAGTGAGGAATCGTTTTTCTCAGAAGAATTGTTATAGTTTTCTAAATGGAGTCATGAAAATTTAATTGCTTCAGTAATTTGGAACTAGACTTTATGATGGACATGTAGAGGAGGTTCATTCCAACACTAATGAGAAATCTGTTAAATTCTTCAAATTAGTTGTAGGTATTTTGTATTTCCAGTCTATAATAATGTTTATTAGCTATTATTATTTTGAATCTTAGAAAAGATGTTGAAATTAATTACTAGTATCATGCACAAATCCTACTTAACTGAAAATACAATCCTTCCTTCAAGGGATATTTTATGTAAGTATTGTTGTGGTCATAATCTGGTGAGCTTTTAAGGAGAAATGCTTCTCAAAATTTGAGGATAAATCATAATATTTATGATCTCCAAATCAAGTTATCTTTTGGTGACAAATGGATTATGGAGTTATGCCCTCTGACTTCGAGTTCTTAGATAGACAGTGTAGTTTAGTCTATACACTCAAAAGCATGCCCTTGTACATTCTAGAGTTCCAGCAGCCCTGATATTTTTGGCAAACACACACCCAACATGGATAACAGCAGCTCTTTGTGCTCTTGAGCCCCAGGAGGGTTCTATTGTGTACTCTTCCTTCCCTCTCATTTTTAACTGACTGGTGATAGCCACTCCCCCAGGTCCTGATGTGACATCCCATAGGGACTTCTCTCATACGTAACTCTTTATCCTCACCACCCACCAATACATACAATGTATTGGCTTCTTTCCTATCTAGTTAGGACAAAATATATAGAAAACTCCTTATCTTTTCAAGGTTGTGGTTTCAGACTTTATTATTTCCCCCTATGCTCTGTGAATATTTTCAACAGTCCTTAGAGACCATAGCTACTATGTTCAGTGGAAATTAACACACAATCAACACTTCATAAATGTTGTTGTAGTGAATCATATCATGTATTATCTTCTCTGTTTGGAGCCTGGTTCTATTTTTTATGGTACCAGTCTGGAGAAGCAAGCTTTGATTGTGTCCTGTATTGCTGTTTGTATTTACCAAGGTTAGCAATTACAAGACTTGCTTATTCTGGCTTTTCTAACATCTTGAGTGCCATGAGGGATTTTTTTTCTTTCATGCCTTTTATTCTGAAAAAGTGGGATTAACAATTACCATTCTAATTACCAATCTTTCCCCCCCCCCCATTACAAGTTTTATTAGCTGCCTAGGCATTTTCCCCACAAGCTGCTCCACCGCTGCCCAACTCTGGGGGCCACCCCGTGCACCTCTAACCCTCCCCCCAGGAGCGCCATCCTCGTGCCCCACAACAACCATAGCTACTCGGGCTCCCCTGGTTCTTCCCTCTCTAATTACCAATCTTATGTATAGGATTGCTGTAATTGTAAATATAAAATGGATTAGTAATAGTAGGCTTGATTTTGAAATTTTGTACAATTTTGCCAAAATTGCATATTGTCACCACCTTTCTAGGAGGGCCTATATTTTTGAGGAAGCTTAATTTCGTTATGAGATTGCATTTGAATTTGGGGTTAGATGCAGATGCTTACAGGATGCCCAACTCACTGAGTCAAAAACTCTGAGGAGGGAGTTTGCCAATCTCATTTTAACAACCGTTTATAATACTGAATGGCTGTTCTAGGAAGTAAGAAACTTCAACACCCACTAAAAAAACATTCTATTAATTATTGTAAAACGGTTTAGAATTACCATAACCACTTCTGTGCTGAACATGGAATGAAAGTTAGCTATTATTATTCATCAGTATTTATCTTTTGCTCTCTCAAACCTTAATTCAGACAGGATTATGAACTCAAATGCCTATGTGCCAAACAATGGTCCAAGTGATGAATCAGGATATGTGTAAATAATAACGTATTGTTTTGTTTTGATGGTGTATTCTGGCAGACAATAAAGTCTAAGGCTAGCTTCACACTTTAATGTGAAGATAAATGTTGCCAATGGATTTTGAAGAAAACAAATGGAGGCTGGGTGGTTTACACCTATAATCCTAGCTACTAAGGAGGCTGAGGTTGAGGTTTAAGGCCAGCCCAGGTAGAAAAGTTTGTGAGACTCCATGTTTAAAATAATCAGCAAAAAACTGGGCTGGAGCAAAGCTCAAGTGATAGAGTACCCACTGAACATGCAAGCCAAGTTGGTGCAATGTCCAGAGTTCAAATCCCAGGGCTGCCCCTTCTCCTCCCCCCACCGACCAAAAAAAGAAAAGAGAAAACAAAGAGGCTCAACTAGAAAAATTTAGATGCTAAAAGCTTCCAACCTGTGCATTAAACAATATGGGATGAAACAGTCACAATTGAATGAGTGTAATGACAGAAGTAATAACCCCATTCAACATTATTAATTATCAAAGAAATGTATAGTAAAACTAAACATTTTAACTTTCAAATTATAAAGATTTAATAAATAGATAAAATCTAATGGTGGAAAATGAATAAAGAAATAGCTTTTTCTATATACCAAGAGTGAAGGCAAATAAGTACATTTTCTTTCTGGAGAACAATGTGACATCAAATATGACTTTGTCAAGACCTGCCCTGTGGCTTTTTGCCACAGGTAGTCATCTAAGTGTTATTTAATTAACATTATCTACAACCAAAGTTTATGTTTCTCACTTATTCTAGTCAAATTTCAGGTGTTCAGTAGTTGCATGTAGCTGGTGGCTATGTAGGATTGTGTAGATACAGAAAATGTTCACCATGGGAAAAGATTCTCTTCTAGGAATTTGTTAGAAGTAACTATCCAAATATGCGATGTATAAGCAAAATATCAAAGAAATGTTATTTATAAGAGTAAAAATGGTAGAAAAAAGTAACTATGATGTTAACAACCAGGTTATGGTCTAGCCTGCAATCCTAGCTACTCAGGAGGCTCAGATTTGAGCACTGAAGTTTGAAGCCAGCTTGGACAGAAGCATCCATGAGACTCATCTCCAATTACCACTAAAAAGCCCCACGTGGAGGTATTTCAAAACTAAGGGAGAACATCCCTTAGTTTTTCAAGCTCCAGTACTGGCACAATAAACAAACAAATAAATAAAACCAGGCTACAGTATATCTGTGAAATATGTCAAGTGCAAATATCCCTATTGCAGAATCATTTTACTTATTTAGGTAGATAGCTTAGGTACAAAAAGTTACAAAACCAATTTTTCTCTTCTGGAAAATGTATGAATATGATAGAATTTTCCCAGACTGCATGCTTCTCTTTTCAGTAATAGAATTGATTTACTTTCAATTTAAAAAACAAGCCAAAGCAAAAAAAAAAAAAAAAAAAACAAGCCAAAGCACTTGACAACTTTCCAAACTCATAAGTATCAGCTGGTTCGTCTTAGATATTCACAGGCCCCTCCCTTCTCTCCTCTAAAGTTTATTAAATCAGAATATCTAGCAGGGTCCAGGAATCCGTATTAACAAACCCTTCACTTGCTAGCTGTTTCTTCCTCCTGTCACTTAATCTGTGAAGCTGCATTCATTTTACCTTGACCAGGTTAAATCTCCCTAATCTTGATTAGGTTCTGTTCTAGGTATAGAGATACCTTGGTGAAGACAAGTGACAAACAGTCTTGTCTTTATGGGATAATGAGTAACATATCCTGCCTTTTAGATGGTGATATACTAGAAAGGAAGACAAAGCAGAAGGAGGCATTAGAAAGTGATTTTGGGGTTGTGGTTCTTTGCCAGATGTCAGTGAGAAATGACACCCGGCTGGAGAGATGAAGGAGGTGAAGAACTGAGTCCTGGGAAGCTGTGGAGTTGGGCTGCTGGAGGACAACCAGAAGGTTGTTCAGTGAGCTGAAAGGGAGAAGCAAGGGAGGGAGGGAGGAGGAAGAGAGAGAGAGTGGGAGGGATTAGGTCAGAGAGGCAATGGAGATCTTACTTCAAAATTCTTTGCTCTCTCTGTAGTGGACCACGCTCTTGAAATTCTTTAGCTAATCAGTTTGTAAAGAGATCCGACATAACCCAAATTCATTGTTATTTTCAGGATGATTTGACAACACCTGCCACATTTGCTTTTAAAACACAGATTATTCATCAACACACCCATGGAATAGCAATGACTGAGTTCAGACCTACAAATGTGGTTTTTTTTTAAAAAAAAAAAAATAGACACAAGATCATAAACCAACTCCTTAAATTTTTTTGTTCTGTAAATTTAGCTTTTCCAGGGCAGATATACCAAAAGTTATCACTGCTACTTGTACAGGTCACCATATGAAGAAAGGATGTAATTGATATAATTCTCATTTATTTATTATAGTTTTAATTTCGTTTTTAAATACTGATCCTGGGGGCTTGAACTTGGAGCCTAGACATTGTCTCTGAACTTTTCTTCCCCCTCAAGCTCCACTTCTAGCTGTTTTGGTGCTTATTGGAGATAAGAGTCTCATGGACTTTGCTGCCTGGATTGTGTTCTTACCCAAATCCTCACATCTCAGCCTCCTAGGATTCCAGCACGAGCCACCTGGCTAATTTCCTGAATTAATTTTAAAGCAATTTAATGGCTATTACTTACAGTAAATTTATATAACCATCTTCATTAGTATTGGGAAATTGAAAGACTGTTTCTCTAATTTGTAACTACACCTGTAGTATACTCACAGCCAATATTCCTTTTTATATTTTAGTGGTACTAGGAGCTTAAGCTTTGGCCTCATGCTTGGTAGGAAAGTACTCTTTTGCTTAAGCTGTGCCCCTCGCCCATTTTCCTTGTTGGTTTTTTCAAGAAGAATCTTCTACAGTTGTCCAGACTAGCCTCAGACTTCTTCCTTCCTATACCTACCAAGGAGCTGGGATTGCAGACATGACCAACCATACCCAGCTTGTTTGCTAAACTAGAGTCTTGCTAATTCTTTGCCCATGGTGGTCTCAAACCATAGTCGTCCTAATTTCTGCCTCTTCTAGTGGCTGGGATTACCAATATCGGTCCATTTTTGGAGTGTTACTGGATTTTACAGCCAGGGGTCTATCTACACTGAGAGAAAGCACCACCATAGGGATTTTGTGAATTGCCTAAGGTTACTCAGCCAGTCCTGTATACTTTCTGGTTTACCATATTGTTTCTAATGTCTTTGTATACCTTTAATCATAAGTAAGGTATGTTTTCCCATTTAAAAAATATTGCATATGCAGCATTTTAAGAAATTATATTTTATTATATTTGGATTTTAAGTAGTTTTGTTGTTGTTGTTGTTGTTATTGTTGTTGTTGGTCATGGGGCCTGAACTCTAGGCCTGGGTGCTGTCCCTCAGTTCATCAGCTCAAGGCTAGCACTCTACCACTTGAACCATGGTACAGCTTCTGGCTTTTTGTGCTTATGTGGTGCTGAGGAATTGAACCCAGGGCCTCATGCATGCAAGGCAAACACTCTACCACTGAGCCACCTTCCCAGCCCTTTATTCTACTTTTTTGTGGGGTGTGGGGATTGAACCCAGGGTCTTGTGTATGCTAGGTAAAATGTTCTACCTCAGCCCCAAAGTGTTTTATATTGTTTATTTTCTTTTATATGGAATAGGCTTTTCCTCCCTCCCTTCTTTCTTCCTTCCCTCCCTTCCTTCCTTCCTCCCTCTTTTCCTTTATTCTCCTCTCCCTCCTTCTCTCTCTTTCCTTCTCTCTTCTTTCTTTCTTTCTTCCTTCCTTCCTTCCTTCCTTCCTTCCTTCCTTCCTTTCTTTCCTTCTCCTTTCTCATCCCTTCCCTTCCTTTGTTCCTCTCTTTCTTTTCTTTCTTTTGGCAGTACCGTGCTAGCCTTGCAATCTCACTTGGCATTTTCACTCAAGGTTAGTGCTCTACCACGTAAGCCACAGCTCCACTTCTGGCTTTTTTAGTGGTTAATTGGAGATAAGAGTCTCACACACTTTTCTTGGACTGGCTTTGACCTTGATCCTCAGATCTCAGCTTCCTGGGTATCGAGGATTAGAGGAGTGAGTCACTTGCTCCAGCCCCACATCACTTCTAACCATTACAACACTCCTGTGAAATAGGCATCATTATTTTCATTTTTTTATAGCTAGGAAAACTTAGCTCAGAGCCCATAGGTAGAAAGTCAGAATTCAACCTAAGATCAGCTGATTTCAAAGCTACTATTCTGTTATCCGGGCCATATTCTACTAGATTGTAAGATCAGTATATCAGGAATTGTAGCTTAAAATGATTGATATTGCCCAGAAAAATGACTTATGGCAAATGTTGCTACAATTGCTGAAGGTGGTATAGGTGTAGGTGCTAAAGGCCATGTTAAGTGTTCAGAAATTAATTGTCTATTTGGGAAATAGACTGTACAAGACTGTACCATGATAGGTGAGGAATGGTTCCTGTGGTGGTCATGTAATCTCAGTAGTTAAGGAGTCATGAAGTTTGAACCACACCGCAGATATTCTGTCTTCTTTATTCACTACTCCTATCCGAAGTGCCTAGGATAAGCACACAATTGCCTTCAGTAAAGATTTATGAATAAATGAATAGGTGACATCTGTAGTGACTTGTTAACTTTGTTCCATGGCTGTGTATTCCTTCCTAAGCCCTTTTCAGATCTAAGCTACTAAACCACAAAAGCACGCATAGGAGGGAGGTTAGATGGAACAACATAAGCTTATTGCCTCTGCTAGAAATTCCAAGGCAAAGATCTATATCCTTTGGAAGCTAGGTCAGTAGCATTATTGTTTGAATAAAGATGGTAACAAGGAAAACTAAATCCAAAATAGTCTCTCTTTTTGGCAGGACTAGAGTTTGATTTTAGGATCTCACATTTGTTGGGCAGATGCTCTGCTGCTGAGCCATGCCTCCAACCCTTTTTGTACTGGTCATTGTGTGTGAGTGTGTGTGTGTGCACACGCGTGTGTGCACGTGCATGTACACGTGCAGTGCTGGGGCTTGAATTCAGGGCCTGGGCACTTTCCCTGAGCTTTTGTGCTTGAGGCTAGCACTCTACCATTTAAACCACAGCTCTTCTTCTGGCTTTTTGGTGATTAGAAGTCTCATGGACTTCTCATGACTGGCCTAATTTGAACCATAATCTTCAGATCTCAGCCAGGATTACAGGCATGAGGCAGCAGTAATTGGCATGTATTGAGCATTTTGAAATAGGGTCTTGCTTTTTTTTTCCTGGGCCCATACCTGGACTGCAGTCCTCCTATTTTACCTTCCTGCTGTAACTGATATTCTTAGAATGCCACCATGCCCAAAGCCTTCCATTGAGATGAAGTTTTGTGATCTTTTATTACTCAAGCTTGCCTCAAACTATGAGCCCTCTCATCTTAACCTTCCAAATAGCTAGGTTTGCAGGTATGAATCACCATGTCTGGCTTCCTTTGTTTTTGAATTTCATAAAATGGTGAAGACTTTTGAAAATTTTTTATGACTGTTTATTTTTGAATTTATTTTATTTAAACTGGGCATATTTGTAATCTCAGTAGTTAAGGAGGTTGAGGCGGTATGATCTTGAATTCTGGGCTAATCTGGGCAACCTGGGTTTCATAACAAGACCTTGTCTCTAATACTGTCACCCTTTAAAAAAAAGTATACATTTTCCTGTATAGCTTACATATTTTGAATTTTAAACTTGTCAGTGAAATAATTTTCTACTTCAAAATGCAATTGAAGCCAGGTGCTAGTGGCCCACACTTGTAATCCTAGCTACTCAAGAAGCTGAGATCTGAGGATTGCAGTTCAAAGCCAGCTGGGGCAGGAGAGTCCATGAGACTACTCTCCAATAAACTATTCAGTTAAAGGCAGAAGTGATGCTGTGCCTCAAGTAGTAGTAGAGCACTAGCCTTGAGCAAAAAGAAGCTCAGGGACAGAGCCTAGACCTAGAGTTCAAGCCCCAAGACTGATAATAATGATAACAACAACAACAATAATAATAATGTAATTGAAGAGATAGATTTCCAGAATAATAGTGCATAGTGAAATAGTACTACGGAATGAATAGTCTGGAAAAAAAGTGTTTTATAAATATGACAAAAATTTCTTGCATTGTATTACAATTCATATTAGTTTTAAACTGCTAAAACTTCCTAAATCAAAACAGTGTTTGTTTTTAGTTATTATTACAGGAGAGATTACCACATAGTTTTACCCTTGGGAAGCTAAAATTGTTCATGTTTTGCAAACAGACACTATAGTTCTAACTTAGATTAAGATGTGAGTTTAACTTATACTGATGTTTTCAAGACTTTGAAATAATCATTAGCATCAGTAATTATAATAACTTGACTTTCAATCTTCATTTAGATGAAAAGTAATTACTTTCTCAAATATATCACTTTCTAAAAATAATTTTTCTCTTCATAATTTTCCTACTGAGTAAGAAGTTCAAACCAGTGGGGACAATAGAATTCTCCATTGAATAGGAAGGAGATTAACAATGAAAGTAAGTTAATAAGTCTTTTTTAGGTACCTATAAATGGAATTGATGCTGTTGAGAACAAAAGTGGAATAAAGAGCTGTCCCCTCCCTTGGGAAATACTACAATCTAGTTAAAATACAGTGCTGTCGCTTGTAATTTTATAGACTCAGATCTATTTTATCCAAACCATGTTTCTCAAACCATTAATAATGTAGTAAAAAATTATATAACATAATATACAAGGATGTTATTTTTTCTGTTGCCTAATACAAAAAAAATTATAAAACAATTGGACCAATACCTAATGAAGTTTTCTTGTCCATTTTCTTTATTTTTTAAAATTGAAATGTTTAAAATTTATTCATGAAGCATGGAATGTAAAATCTGAAATAGTGCTAGAGAAGTTAAGGGAATCATGGTATGGATATTGCTATGAATACCTCCTGGATAACACAAAACTGCCCCCTATATATTTTGGGGGAGGAAGAAGAGTATGAAATTGATCATTATTCAACTCATATCCTTACTTTTTGTATTTTTCTTTTGTCTAGCATTTATTTTTATTTTTTATGTTTTTTTAATTGTGAAAATACTGTATAGAGGGGTTACAATTACATGGGCAAGGTAATGAGTACATTTCTTATCAAGCATTGTTACCTCCTCCTTTGTTTCCCCTTCCCATCCCTTCCCATCTCCCCACCTCCTACCCCCACCCACCCCGCCAAAGTTGTAAAGTTCTTTTTCCATATAACAACTTGTACATCTCATTGTTGCAATGGGTCCACCTATATCCCTATTCAAACAATTTGTTTTTTCCCTTCCCTTCCACAAATTATACCAACATCAAATACAATGAAAGCAGGGGTTATACTGTGGGAGAGGGAGGTTTTTGTCTTATAGAAGAAGCTAATTTTAATAAATATTTTCCTTTTGAGATATATGTTGTAAATTTAAGGCACATAGAATTATCATTTTAAAAAGAAAATGATTGGGCTGGGAAGGTGGCTCAGTGGAAGAGTGCTTGCCTTGCATGCATGAGGCCTTGGGTTCAATTCCCAGCACCATCCATATAAGCAGAAAAGACCAGAAGTGGCTCTGTGGCTCAAGTGGTAGAGTGCTAGCCTTGAGCTGAAGAGCTGAGGGACAGTGCCCAGGCCCAGAGTTCAAACCACAACCAGCAAAAAAAAAAAAAAAGAAAATGATTGAAAGCTCACTGTGACCTTCAAACTATTTACAGACATTTGCAGTTATATATGAGATTAATAATGCTATTCGATTGATGCATGTAGATTATGAGAAATGTAGATTTTAATGAGAAAATAAAGATCTTAAACAACTTTCTTATAAATCTAACTCACTCTAGAAATTTAGGTTTGTGACAGTTTTTCACAAGGAAAGAAGGAAGGAAGCAAGGAAGGAAGGAAGGAAGCAAGCAGGGGAAGAAGGAAGGAAGGAAGGAAGGAATGGAGGGATGGGAGGGAGGAGGGAGGAAGGAAGAGGAAAAAGAAAAGAGAAAGAAAAGATGTAAATGGTAATTAGAAGCCAATACTTTGGTATTTTAGTTCTTGAACTTATTTATATTAGGACACATTAAAGAAAAAGTTCATAAAGTTATTCTGTAAAATTTTAGGTCATTTCACTTCCAGTCATTTATTGTTATTGATAAAGTTTTTATTTATTACAGCCTTTTTCCAGAAACTTGTGTGCAAGGTAAGTCTGTTCTGAGTTGACTTTTATGACTAGAATTCTGTTACTCTTCCCTTAATTCTTAAATCATTAGCATATAAATTATATTGAAATGCTGCATCAAGTTAATTGATTAGAAATAGTTGTGTACTCACAAATGTTTTTCCCCCTAAGAACTACAGATTTAAATCTCTGAAAACATTATGAGCTATGGGGTAGTTATGATAGTCCAGCTGCCTTTGTGTGTGTTTCATTTAAATGTAAATTTATCTTAGAGACTCTAAAAACAAGCTCAGAAAATAGAAAATTTTAATTTGAATAGTTATTTTCCCCTATTCATGAGTACTGTAATCCCTGTTTTACACTAAAGAAAAGACATTAAACAGCCAATACTCAGTTGCCTTATTTTAAAGGTTCTTAATTGATTATCAGTTTTATTTCATTAGCAATATGTTCACAATCATATAATTCCATACAAAGAAAATTAACATTCTACAACATGTTCTAACAGTAGCTAAATGATTGCCTATTTGATTCCAAATATTATCTTATGGTGTTACATAAAGGAAAATGTTAGTGTTTTAACCAGAAATAACTTATTAAAATTCATTTCAAGTAAATAATTTTAAGATGTTAAAAAGCAGCTACTTGGGATGGGGGAAGTGGCTCAGTGGCAGAGTGCTTACCTTGCATGCATGAGGCCCTGGGTTCGATTCCTCAGCACCACATAAGCAGAAAAAGCCAGAAGTGGCTCTGTGGCTCAAGTGGTAGAGCACTAGTCTTGAGCTGAAGAGCAGAGGGACAGTGCCCAGGCCCAGAGTTCGGGCCCCACAACCGACAAAAAAAAAAAAAAAGCAGCTGCTGAAGTTAGTATGAGCACACTGGTATATGATACATATAAACATCTATGAACTATAATATACATATTACATAGAGAGACTATTTTAGTCACTTGTTAATTTCTTCTGATCTATAATTATGAATCAACTCCCAGGAACAATTTTTGAGGGTCAGATTTGAGGACAATTCCACTTACCCTATTTTCTAGAGACAGAATGTCAATTTGAAGTTCTATGATTTTTCTTTATTGTTTAGTCATTGCATTTTGTATACTACCATCAACGTCCTCAGAAAGGTTTCCTTCTGCTGCCTTTAGTAGCCTTTTCTACTTCCCTGCAATAAAACAGGCCATTTCTGAGAGTTTCAAGTCATTTTTTGTCTTTAGTCACTTACTGGCTTGTGATTATCTTGTGTTAAAAAAACAAACAAATAGACTGAAAACCTCTTTGATCTATTCTAACCTTTCTATATGCAGATTTTGGGAGACACTATAGTATGCCAATAAAATTCCTGCACTGACATTTCTAAAATAATTATAGGAAGGATTATAAAGTTTTTCTAAAGGGAGTACTATTTGTTGGTTGATAAGGTTTTCTTAAGCCACATACATGTAACTATTTTCCAAGAAACTCTTTTTTTTTTTCTTTTTTTTTGCGTCTGGTCGTGGGGCCTGAATTCTGGGCCTGGGCTCTGTCCCTCAGCTCTTCAGCTCAAGGCTAGTGCTCTACCACTTGAGCCACAGCGCCACTTCCCGCTTTTTTCTTTTTGCTTATGTGATGCTGAGGAATCGAACCCAGGGCCTCAGGCATGCAAGGCCAGCGCTCTACCACTGAGCCACCTTCCCAGCCCCCCAAGTAACTCTCGTGAAGCTGAGTTACTTTCAAAGAAAAGGTCTTTGTTTATTCTATATTTAAAATTTTTTTACAGTCAGGAAGAGTAAATGACTGTTTTTTGAACATTTTTTTTGAGAAGTCTTAGTTTTTAATATGCAAGTTTCCATTAAGTGCTTGCAAATTTAAGGCATAATTTTGCATGCTTTGCTCTAATTAATAGAGTGAGACATTACTATTTTGCATTTAAAACTTCATTTTATGTTAACCAGAAGTTTGGAATGTCTATTTTTAGCAGCATTCTCATTTACAGGTTCTATGATATGAGGTCACATTTTTTGCATAATCAAAAATGATTTTTTTTGTTTTCTCTGTAATTCCAGTAGAATATGTTGATGTGTTTTCCTCTCCATTCTTAGGTATACCTCTTAAACACAAATCTCATTTTTGTTTCTTCCCAGCTTTTCTACACTTCCTCTAAACTTCCAAGTCTTGGAAAAAGTGAACTCTAAAAAGCAGTCTTTCTTTATTTGAATGACAGACCTTGTGGAAGATCTGTGTGGAAGAAATTCTCCCATTCCAGGTGCAGTATATGAATACTTTGTGAAAATACTATGCTGTGGTATCATTTTTTACTTTCTCTGTTTACTTCATCATTTGGGTCAAAGCCTCATCCTAAAAGATATACTTGATAACCAAAATTTTATGTCTTAATACCATTGGATATTAGTTTTAATACTTACTGCAATTAATTTTGTTGGTAGCTTGTCATTGGTAATTATAAAAAGTGTTTCTGAATTACATATCATGAAATCTTTGTAAAGTGATCACCTACTGGTATAACCTGCAGAAAATGACTGATAAGTCATTTATTTCTGGATTTTTAATCTTATGTCGTGGCTTGAGAAAAACAAGATAACCACAAATTAGAAATACACCTGGCAAAATTCATGCCATGTCCAAGAAACAGTGGTGTTTGTTTTTTTATAAATAGAGATACTGTCTTTGTAATAACCGCTGCATAACAAATTTTTAAATTAACATTTTACTAGGCTATTCTGTTTAACAAATTAGTGCTGGGGTGGGGCCATGGGTAATTGTAAAAAACATTATATCCCACATTCAGGTTATTATTACCTGGGAACTGAAAACGTTATCCTAATCTAATTTTGGAGTGCCAGGGTGAGTTGGGGGATGGAGAGAATGAAACTTGAATCAGTGACCATCTGGCCCAGATTTGGCTGATTTCCTGTGCATTGCCCTTTGTTTCAGTCAAACAATGGATTGTTCCTTTTACAGATAAGAATTCTGTTGATGACTTTGTGCTGAATCAGCAGGTTTGGTTTGAGATTTCAAGCATAGATTTATATAGAGAGGCTATCTATTGTGCTGAGATCACTCTCCTCATCTTCATCAATTACAAAAATATTTTTAGGATTCTTTTCTATAATTTAATAAAGTGATGGTTTTACAGACTCATCAAATAAGAATAATTGAAAATGTAACTTTCTAGTTTGGTATTACCTGTCTTAAACATTGACATTTTCGTTGTCTTTAGTTTCCAAAATTAATATGGTTTTGGTGATTTTTGATGAGGCCTTATGTAAAATCTCCTACTGTCTGTTCTTCAGTTTTCCATTTGAACCTTTAATTATTTAAATGTTTTTGTTCTAAATCTAAGCAAGGTCTTTATGATGTGTCTGGTAAATAGTTTTCTGTGACATCTGTTGCCGTATATCTGCAAATTACATTTTAGGAAGTTACAGCTATTTTCCTGACCTTAAATGCTACCTAATCACCATGACTCTGTTAAAAAAGTGATTATTGACTAGAAGTAGGGAATCTTGTTTGCCTAGCATTTCAAGTAAGTCAACCATCAGTTTCTGTAGGTTTTCTCAGAAGCAATAAAGTTCAGAGTATGAGTAAATGACACTTTTCAGAAGACAAGAGCTAACCTCAATGCTGTCACTTTGTGTGTGGCCACAATGTGTGTGGTCAAGAAATATAAAAATAATTACTTTTTACTTCTGATGTAATAGGAGCATTGTGGGCAGACTTTAAGTCAACCTTTTAATTTAACTCTGTCTTCTGTTATAGCTGAATTGATACCATTCCTTTCCCAAATTTTCTGCATCTTTACTAAAACCACTTATAGCTTTGAAATCAAGCATTTGATCAGAATTGAGTTTTGAAAGCTGATCTCTCATCCTTTTGTGTAGATAGGAATATAGTCATCAGGTAGAAGTAAGGGGCCTGATCATAAGAAGAAAGCTTAATAGTTCTTCAGGGATCTAATTATATAGCAGATGGGACCACAAGGCATAATCCAGTGTCATTTGGTGTAATTAATTTTAGGTCCACATCCTGAAAAAAGTGGCTAACAAGAAATGGCACAAAAATCTTAGTTTACATCCATCTAAGACATTGTCCATTCCTATGATTTGGTTCCCATTTTCTTTGTTTTTTTGGGGGGGATCCATTTTCTTCTGGATATCTATAATTGACTACTTGCTCTATCTGATAATAATGAAGCTTGGTTTAAATGAATGGGTGGTTTGAATCCACATATGTCATGAATGTTAATTGGACCTAAGAGAATATTCAGAGAAGTGGTTAGACAGTAAAATAAAACAATTTAGAAACTACATTAACACGGAGAACATTTCTGCTTTATTTCCTCCACTGCTTTAATCAGAGACTAGTTCAGGGAACTAGTTCGAGGTGGAGGGGAAGGTCTTATCCTTTTCTCCCCTCCCCCTCCTAGTCACCCTTCAACCCCCACCCCCTCAACCTTCAAATCTCACTAAGGAATTATAGTCTCTACAGAGGCTCGGTTGCGGATGCCTGGAAAGTTTACACTGCAGAGAGTTGTTTTGTTTGGCATAGCTAATCAGGAGCCAGGCTGGAATTGCTCATAGCTGTCATTCAGGTTTTGTTTCAAAGTCCAAGGACCTGCTGGGAAAAACAAAAAGCTAATGAAAGCTGACTGTATTTAGGCCTCAAATCTGTGGAATCTGAAATGATGTCCTGACAGTGTATTCTTATTCTTCCACATTCTTGCTGTTACTAAGGTAACAGATTTTTAGAGGCTTTTCATCTTCATTGTCAAGTATTTGCTACACTTATTGTTGTTTTTAAGATTAGAGCAATTCAGATTATCTCCTTTTGAGATGAAGGAAAAAGAGAAAATAATGGAAATAAAATGTCTGATTCAATGCTAGTAACACTGTTAATGTCTTAAAATCCTTAGGTTCATAACACTTATTAAAACTTAGGACAATATCAATTTCCTCAAGTTTGGGAGTATTGTATATATGAAATTCACTTTCCCATAATGTGATTTAATAGTATTCATATAAATAACCCTTAAAGAACACATCATAAAAGAAAAAAATTTGTAGGGAAAGACCATCTTTAAGATCTTTTCTCTTGAATGAAAAGCCAAATAATATGAAGAAGTGATGTGCTTGCATTATTATCTGTAAATGATAAAATAAGAAAATGAATTTTGATGTGTGTATTTGCTGGGAAAGCTTACACTTTTAATGTTTGTCTTCACAGGATGTGTTGTCTTGGTAGATTAGCATTAGGAAAAGCTAATTTTGTGCAGACTAGGTGTTCTATGGTTTAGCTTTAAAATTGAGAATCCCCCAAGGATATGCTTCAATACCAATTTTATTGTTAAAATGTTGACTCATTGAAAGATAACACAGTTTTTTCAGAGACTTACCAAACATGTTCACCAAGTACTCTTTCCCCTGTGGCAGATGATTAGAATATTGAAATGACCTAATTTTCTACTGATCAGATCACTTCACTAATTTGGTCCCAATACAATAAGAGCCTACATTGGTAGAGATAAGATCTGACTTAATTTTGTTCTGAGAACTAAATAAGAGAGTGAGCAGCTAGCAGAATGCAGAAGAACTCATAAGGGTTCTTGCCTGAAGTGTGACAGGAGGGCCTCATTAAGAGGTATCTGTGTTCTATAAAAATGTATTTTAAACTATCTAAATATAATTCTTTTAGTTTACCAGAATGTAATTCTTCTTTTCTATCTACTTCTCTAAATCCTATGTTCTCAAGGTTCAGCTCAGGTCCTTCTTTATTCACTAGAGCCTCTTCAGCTAATTCTGGTGTCCAGGTAGTTAGCGAGGCTGTGTTCTTTACGTGGTCACAGTTTAACAGTTGGATGACTTGTGTTCAGATATAGTTTTTATGTTTTGTTTTATTTTTTTTATAAGAATGGTCAGAATGAAGGACATATAAAGGGAAAAAATAACATAAAGGGAATAAATCCCTTGAAACAGGCAAATTTATCCAGATAACGTTTCAAAGAAACAAGACAGTTGTCTACAAGGACTAACATATGCAGCTGAAATTAGCTTTACTTTAATTACTTTTTCATTAAGTTTTGTTTTGTTGTGTTTTTTTTTCCAAATTGGGCTCTGCTGAGCAGCAGGGACTTTTATACTGAGTTTTGGGCTCCAAAAGGAGCTAAGAGGAGTACTGCAACATGTGAACCCCGCCCCTAACCCCTGCAGCTACCAACAGAAAAACTCCACTTTTAACTACTCTATATTAACTACTCTCTATCATTCTTGAAAAGAAAACACATTGAACTGCTTAAAAAATAAATTTTTGAAAACCATGGCTGTTTGTAATAATAAGTGAGTGTTTTAGGTTCAAATCTGGATAAAGTGTTGTATCAAGACTTGAAAATTTAAACAAATTTCTTTGTGAAACGTGAGTTCCACATTCAATCAGTAGTTTAATGACCCTCACAAGGATGTGGGAAGCTTTCTGCTCAGAGAAAAGTTTGAATTGGATGTTCTCTAGATTTCTCATAGTTCTAAGGTTATGTAGTTGATTTTTTCTCTTACTGTCAGTTATTGACACTTGGCTGTTCTCCATTAAGGTTTGTGGTAAACTTTATCTTCCACCAAATCATGAGGCTTCTGAGAGGGGGAACAATGCTTCATTGCTTTGGATTCTTCGAATCCGTAGGGGCCCAGGAAAAACCTGTTGGTACAAGAACTGACCACAAGAAGCACTTACTTAACTACCTTATTACACCATCAAATCATAAAGGACTTTGATAGGGAAAATATTTGCTGTTTTTTTTTTCTTCTATTGCTGCTGAAGTCTTCAGGAATAGAAATGACAAAGGAGATTAAAGATAAGCCTCCCTGCTTTCTTTTTTTGCTGGAAGCCAGAATACTACTGTGTCTGGAAAAGTAGACATGGCTCCCTGATTCTAATAGATAAAACCTGAATGAGATAATCTTGACTCTCCATAGCAACTGATAAACAGGCCCAGTAGAAGGGTGAAGTGAGAGATTTCCTGGTATTCCTAGTGCAGATATGAAAACCTGAAAAGGATCATATTGGAAGTCTGGTCTCAAGGGGTTTTGCACCCTGATTAAATTGGTTTTGATTTTGTTGAGAACTAGAACCAAAGGTATGAATTGGAGGAAAGTTTTCCAGAATGCAAGATTGGAATGTGGTAATGGTGGAAAGATTGATAAGGGCAGATAGGTGCTTGAACTCACTGTAATCTGAAGCAGCCCTTTTACTCACCATTTTTTCCGTATTGCCTCTCTTTGTATTGGATAAAAATGGGCTGAATGTTTCCCAGTTCCTGACACATTGTTTGTACCTAGCAGAAATGAAAGAAAAGCTTTTGGAACTAAGCTAGATTCTACCATTGGGAATCTAAGGACCATTTATAAATTGCAGTATTTCCCCTAGCTGGTGATCATAATCATTGCTACTTGAAATCTCCTATGTTTCTACAAACTCAGATGTATTAAAGGACAAATTTCATGATGTCAGTATCTTGCAATTCAAATAGGGAGGCTGGTCACATCTGTAAACATAGATGTGAAGATGTCTGTACGAGTTATTCAATGTTGATAAGTGACAAGACGAATGCCTAGAGTAAGAAATGATTCTAGCATCAAGGAAACTTTGTCATGTTCCCAGGAAAAAAGAACTTTTCACTTGGTGAGTAGTTATCAATTCTGTGTGAACTGTAGTGCCCAAGTAGCTTCTGGAACAAAAATGTGATAGCTACTTAAAGGGCCAGGACTAGAACATAGATTTTTTTGTTTGCTAATATAAATGCCTGTTCACAATGTCAAGAGAATATTTAGGGATGACCTTCCTTCCTAAAATTGTTTTGTAATTTTTGGATTATGTATAAAATTCAGAAATCTGTTCATATATCCTTAAAGCTAGGAAACATGCCTTCAGGCCTTATGTAATAGGAGGGCACTGCAGATGTCAAGAACTCTGAACAGCTGCTTGCTGTGTAGGATAGAAGATAACATTATAATGCCTTAGGTAATAAGTGTCTTGTCTCACAGGAATAAAAACAATATAATAGTGATAGAGAATATTAAGAAAATTAAATCAACTGATTTGGAAACAGTATACTTGTAAAAAGTAAAAATTAAGCATATTGGGTCAATTTTTTTAACTCATTTAAAATAATATACTACCATTTTTCTTTATTATTCTGTACTCTTTATTATTCTGTATTCAAACATAGTGCCTCACAAATTCTAGGCAGAAGTACTCTACCATTGAGCTATTGTTTTCACTCAAAGTGTATTACTTTAAAAAATATATAATTTTGTTGTATGTTTGTTTTTTGTTCATAGGGCTTGAACTCAAGGCCTGAGTGTTTTCTCTGAGCTCTTTTTGTTCTATGGCTCTTTTTGAGCCACAGCTGCACTTCCAGTTTTCTGGTGGTTAATAGGAGATAAGAGTCTCATGGGGACTTTCCTGCCCCAGCTGTTTTCAAACTGTGATCTTCAGATATTAACCTCCTGAGTAGCTAGGAGTTCAGGTGTGAGCCACTGGCACCCAACCCAAATACATTACTTTTAAGCCCTATAATAAACCTCTATTGGGTTGGGAATGTGGCTTAGTGGTAGAGTGCTTGCCCAGCATGCATAAAGCCCTGGGTTCATTTCCTCACTACCACATAAAAAGAAAAAGCTGGAAATGGTGCTGTGGCTCAAGTGGTAGAATGCTAGCCTCAAGCAAAAGAAGCTCAGGGACAGTGCCTAGCCTCTGAGTTCAAGCCCTATGACTGGCAAAAATAAAAAATAAACCTCTATTGCATGCATGTGTTTATATGATTCTTAGGAACAGCTCACTAAAATTTTAACCAATTTATAAGCATTTTTGGGTGAGGCTGGGCAACTCTGGAGATCAGAAACAAAATCAGAATGAAAATATAGAAGAAGATGTAAATATAACAAGAAAGATTTTAAAACATATTTTTCTTTAATAATATGAAATATACTAAAAAGTCTAATAATGAGGATTAGGTCTTCTACCCTTGTCTTTCAGCCACTCAACTCCTCTCACCAGAGGTAACTCCAGCTTTTGGTATATTCTTCTGAAATATTCTGTGTATCTGTTTAAGGAAACATATAAAGATTTTGGTTTTTCTTTGCATTTTCATTCACTTTGGAGACTGATTAAAAACCTTTCTGTTTCCTAGTGTTTTTCATAATTAGCATAGGCTGTGTTGTGACACTGGAGTCACTGGAGTGACTGGAGTGTTCCACAGAGACTGAAAGATAGGTTGTGGGGTGTGTTGAAAGGATTCTCATTCTGGCAACAGATGAAACCAAAAGTTACTCTCCTAAACTCTGTGATATATTAAGTGCTTACTGGGTGCTAAGTGATTTGTGTTGACAAAACCCATTTTGGACTACCATTTTAGTTGTGAAGCCACAGTGTATGGTCATATGTATACTATTCACAGTAAATGTGGAAAATCTCATAAGACAATATGAGTGATATAAAGATACGTATATGAAGTTACTGAATGAGCCAGGTAGATGACAGTGAGTACTATGAATGAAGCAAAGAAAACTTGGCTTGGGATTGTACTTATACCTCAAAGAATTTAATAGGGAAGAAGTAAGAAAAACAGTTTGTGGTTATGAAACAGTGAAAATGAATGACACAAGGACAGTGTGTAAAGCAGTATGAAGATGGAGGCAATAAGAGGTTGACAGGAACCGGTAGTAGCAGCTGTAATTCTAGCTACTCAGGGCAGAGACCTGGAGGATTGTAGCTGAAAGTCAGTCAGGGAATAAAAGTGACCAGGAAGGAGTATCTCCAATTAACCAGCAAAATTACTGAAGGTGTGACTCAAGTGGCAAAGCACAATCCATGGGTGAAAAAAGCTGAATGAGACTGTGAAATCCTGAGTTCTGGGCTGACTGGGAATAAACTGCATGGTTGAGTCCATGCAGTGATGTAGGAGGTTTCCAGGGACTAAGATTTAGCGAACATTTATACATCTAGTGAGTAATAAGGGCTCACTGAAAGTTATTGAATAGGAAAGTGACAATACCATGTTTTAGAAAGTGACTCTAAGGTAGTGCATAAATATGGACTCAGGTAATGTGGATCCTAATGTTAGTATTGGAAATAAAAGAAAAAGAATAAAAACAAAAACAAGTAATAGACTGCATATTGAATTTTGGAGTGAAGGAAATAGGATAAGAGACTGGTCCAGTTGTCTGGGAGAAAGATATTCCTCTTTGTAGAAACAGAGAAGACAAGTAACTAAGGGAGACTGGTGACACATTGATTTTGGGTGAAGACTAAGATGATGGGGAAGCATTCAGATGAAACTGTGTAGTTGAAAGAGTGGGCCTAACAGTATGGAAGTTAGAACGGTGGATGGCCACATCCCCATTGCTCTACCTGGAGGCCTAGACTTCCCTTGAGTTCACCACCTTCCAACCAACCAGAACAGTTAAAGTTTTCTGTTAGCTGTTAGATGAACATGCACCATAAACCAGTTTAAACAGGCCTGGTGCTTGCTAAACAGGTACCCTACTACATGAGCCACTCTGCAAGCCCTTTTTTGAGTTGCTTATTTTTATGATAAAATGTGATTTATGCCTGGGTTGGCATAGACTGTGATCCTCCTATTTGTGCTTCATCTATAACTTGGGAGTACAGACAGAAACTACTGTACCCAGCCCTTGGTTAAGCTCTTGGTTAGAAATTTTTATGTGTGAGCTAGTTTCTAACAGTGACCCTCTTTCTCCCTCCAATCTCTGTCTTCCAAGTACATAGGATTACAAGCTTGAGCCACCACACCTGGCTAGTTTATTTTATTTTATTTTATTGTTGGTCATGGGGCTTGAACTCTGGGCCTGGGCGCTGTCCCTCAGCTCTTCAGCTCAAGGCTAGCGCTCTACCACTTGAGCCACAGCTCCACTTCTGGCTTTTTTCTGCTTATGTGGTGCTGAGGAAGCGAACCAGGGCCTCATGCATGCCAGGCAAGCGCTCTACCACTGAGCCAACTCCCCAGGTCTCTAGTTTATTTTTTGAGATAAGGTCAAGCTAACTTTTTTTTTTCCTGTTGGTTATGGGGCTTGAACTCAGTGCCTAGGCATTGTTCTTGAGCATTTTCACTCAAGGCTAGTGCTCTACCACTTTGATCCAGAGCACCACTTCCAATTTTCTTATGGCTAATTGGAGATAAGACTTCAGATCTCAGCCTCCTGAGTAGCTAGTATTATAGGCATGAGCCACTGGTGCCAGCTTTTGCTAACATCATCATCATCATCATTATTATTGCCTGGGTTAGCTTTGAATAGTGACTTTTCCATCTCTGCCTCCTGCTTACCTGGGATTACAGATGTGTAGCACCATACCTAGCCCTTGGATGCCCCCTTTTGTGCTTGTTTCTTTGGAAGGTTAGGACTGAAGTTAATACTAAATTATGCATGTATGTATATATATGTATATATATTGGCCATTATATAATATTTCTTCTATATTCTATACCTAAGTTCCAGGAATCAGGGCACATCCTATTAGGGAAAATAAAAGATTAAAACAAATTCAATTTAGTATAGCCACTAAACCATTCCCAAAGGGTAAAGACTATATGTGTCTCCTTAGCATATAAAATCATTCCAAGGCCATTGTGGGTACTCTAAGATGTCTTATAAATGAATGAAATTTGATAAGGGTGCAGACAAATCATGGAGAGTGAGTGGGAAAACAAGAAATTCAATCTTGACGAAAAAGGCATTTATACTTGATTATGAGAAAAGAATAGGATTTTGACATGCACAGACTAGTTGATGGGAACTATCTGTCTGTCTGTCTGTCTATCTATCTATCTATTTCTATTTTTGTGCCAGTTCTGGGGATTGAACTCAAGACTTTGGTACTGGTGCTGTCCCTTAGATTTTTTTTGTTTTTGTTTTTTTGCTGGTTCTGGGACTTGAACTCTGGACCTGGGCACTGTCCCTAAGCTTCTTGGGCCACAGGACCATGTCCAGCATTTTCTGAGTAGTTTAATGGAGATAAGAGTCTCAAAAACTTTCCTGCTAGGGTTGACTTTACAACCATGATCCTCAGGTCTCAGTCTTCTGAATAGCTAGGATTACAGACATGAGCCACCAGTGTTCATCTGTTTTGCTTGTTTTGGTTTTTACTTGGGCTGTTACTCTACCACTTGAGCCACAGCGTCACCTTTGGCTTTTGTTGTTGTTGTTGTTAATTGGGGATAAGAATCTCATGGACTTTTCCACCCAGGCTGGCTTCAAACCAAGATCCTTAGATCTCAGCCTCCTGAATAGCTAAGATTACAGGTATGAGCTCCAGTTCCTGGCAAGGATGATGGTTGTTTTTAATGAAGAGAATCATGTGATTAGAGATACAGAGGCAGAAAAATGTGGGCCATTGGCTTGTAAGGTGAAAGCTTCATTTTGGAGAAGCATGGGGAAGGTGAATGGAGTGGTCAGTGGGGAATAGAGCAGAGGTCAGGAAGTGGAGTGGGAGGTAGGAAGCATGGTCCACCATCATGTCAGGATTATCTGTAATTATTATTTGGCTTTTGTCTCTTTGTCATCTTGTTTGGAGTGAAAGCCCACAATCCTCAAGCCCAGAGCTCAAGAGTTCATACACCCCACTCTTCAAGGATCCTCTCTGAATCCCACCCTTGACTCTTAGCCATTGACTAATCCTTTACTTAAAACAACTTAGCCATGATGTTGTTTTAACCCTGCTTAAAACCTGAGTAGTCCAAAGGCCATCAGGCAACTTAATTATTCTTTAGGTTACTCCCCAGGATGCCTGGATAAAGCACATTTAGAAAGCAAGGACCACCTCACAGACAAAGGATTGTTTTCGTATCTGAAGCTATATGCTGAAAGTTGAGAGGTAATACAAATAAAAGCTTATATTTATTAAGCATTATTGCCCAGCACTCTTCTGAGTACTTTCTACTGATATGTCATTTCATCTTTATTTTCATCCTTAGAAGTAGATGCTATAATACAAAAAAACCCAAGAAGCTTAACACTGTATAAGTTCACAGAGTGTCAGAACTGGGATTTGAATCCAGGTGGTCTGATTCCAAAGCCTGAACTCTTAGTAGCCAGTTTATTATCCTGCTTTGATTAAAGAAAACACATTAAGAAACCATGAGGGATAAGCATGCTGTATTCAGTAGATATTAACAACATTTTAAGAGTTAGTATTAAATACCAGGCAATTATAGTTCAAATTTTTATGAGCTAAGTGGACTTGAGCCCATTGAAACTTTTTTTTTGGTCCGGTTGTGGGGCCTGAACTCTGGGCCTTGGTGCTGTCCCTCAGCTCTTCAGCTCAAGGCTAGTGCTCTACCACTTGAGCCATAGCACCACTTCTGGCTTTTTTTCTTATTGCTTATGTGGTACTGAGGAATCGAACCCAAGGCCTCATGTATGCAAGGCAAGTGCTCTACCACTGAGCCACCTTCCCAGCCCCCCATTGAAACTTTATTTTTGTCATTTCAATATATAAAGTGTCTTTGGATAGGGTAATGTGTTTTTATGCATGTACTATGTCAGCCCACATGATTCTGGCTTTAGTAGATGTGTAGCATTAATTTAGAATGCATTAATTTTTTTAGTTAAGAATGCAGACCTTACTAATATAGGCTTCTATTTAAGACAAAGACAGGAAGAAAGGGATCATGCCAATTCTGCAGGAAATGAAAACATTTGTTCAAAATTCCCATAGCAGGGCTGGGAAGGTGGCTCAGTGGTAGAGCACTTGCCTTGCATGCCTGAGGCCCTGGGTTCAATTCCTCAGCACCACATAAGCAGAAGAAAAAAAAAGCCGTAAGTGGCACTGTGACTCAAGTGGTAGAGCACCTAGCCTTGAGGTGAAGAGCTGAGGGACAGCGCCCAGGCCCAGAGTTCAGGCCCCACAACTGGACCCAAAACAACAACAACAACAACAACAACAAAATTCCCAAAGCATATCTTCATCTCTCTGTTCTTTTTCTCTCTGTCTCCTGTCTCTTTCTTCTCTCCCCTCTCTCATTGAAACTCATGGCCTTATGCCTTTGCTTGGTTAGCAAAAAGAAGACAAGATAGATTTTTAAAAAGACTAACAGTATCTACCATTGCAATGTTCTTTAAAATTCTGACTACTTACTATCCTCACAACAGAATGATTTGTGAAATAAGCGAACTGCTCTAGCACACACCTTGAACATTCCAGTGGCATTTGATATACAGTGCTCAGGCCTAGTCCTTATACTCTAGCCACCTTCTATTTCTGCACTTCATGACTGCTGTGGGAGCAAAGAGAATTTAAGAGATGTGAATATCTCTTTTTCCATTTTTCTTTTCAGTAGTGGGGATGGGAACCAGGGCCTCTTGCATGCTAGAAACATTCTCTACCACTTGGTCCATGACCTTTCCTCTCCGCCCCCAGATCTTTTTGTTTGTGTTTTGTTTTTGAGAAAGGATCTTGCTAACTTTGCCTGAGCTGCCCTTGAACTTAAAGTATTCTTGCCTCTGCTTCCAAAGAACATGAGATTATAAACTTGGGCTTCTCTGCCCACAGACACAGATCTTTTGGCAGTCTCATCAGACACATTCTATCGTGAGAACTACGAAATATTTGCTAGAGAGGAAGTAGATTTTGAGACACTCTAGCCAGCCTCGGTCATTCTGCAGCTGAATGAAACCTAGTCATTGAAGATACTTGTCCACATGAATAAAGATATTTACTAATGTGAAAAATGACTTTGACAAGATGATAGAAACATAGGATTTATGATCTTTTGCTATATCTAAGACATTTTATTTAATCTTTTCTTTATAGATAGTTAAAACAGTGGGGTGGAGTTGTGTCAAGCATAGGGTCTTGAGTTCAAACCCCAATACTACAAAAAATGTTATGGATAAGTAGGTAGGTTGGTGGGTATGTAGGTAGGTAGATAGACAGACAGACAGATAGATAGAGAAGAAGTTTCAAACACTCCGTTGCTTAGAAGCTGTCCTCAAGCCCTCTCAACAACAAGCAGCCCACTGCATCTACTTTTGTGTTGTACTGTTCCTTAGCAATAATAACTGGTTGGCACATATCTCATTTGACTCTTAATTCTTAGAGTCAGAATTCATGTTTTTAATTGCCAGGGCTTAATGATGAAAACGTAAATGATGAGATTGTAATTGAATTAGTAATTAAATAGGTAAGTGCTGGGGCTGGGAAGGTGGCTCAGAGGTAGAGCGCTTGCCTTGCATGGATGAGGCCCTGGGTTCGATTCCTCAGCACCACATAAGCAATAAGAAAAAAAGCCAGAAGTGGCGCTGTGGCTCAAGTGGTAGAGCACTAGCTTTAAGCTGAAGAGCTGAGGGACAGTGCCCAGGCCCAGAGTTCAGTCCCCATGACTGGTCCACCCCCCCAAAAAAAAAGATAGGTGCATGGATGAATTATGGGCAATGGCAAAAATTCAATTCAGACTAAAAAGGAAAACAGGCTACTTTTGAATTCATGAAAACTTGATTTGAAGCATTTTGATTAAAATATCTTTCTGTAAGCCACACATGTTGGTGCATTTGTATAATCTCAGAACTGAAGAGGCTGCAGCAGGAAGATTAAGAGTTTGAATCCTGCCTGCATAGTGAGATCTGTCTTAGAAAAAAAAAATGTTCTTCTCAGCAGCAACGTAAGTAATAATTTTCACTAGCTGATCAAAAAGAATTAGCACTGGGGCTGGGAAGGTGGCTCAGTGGTAGAGTGCTTGCCTTGCATGCCTGAGGCCCTGGGTTCGAT
>NW_012267241.1:20937042-21019099 GCF_000151885.1 Dipodomys ordii | reverse complement strand
AATTGATAGATTTGATTATATGGCTATATACTCATTTAAACCTTCACATTTTCCCCAAATATATAAAACAAAAATAATAATGAAAAGAAAAATGTCTTGGCAATGTATGTAATAGACAAAGTGTTAATATTCTCTCTCTATATAAAACATTTGTACAATGCATGAAAAAGAAAAATCTGGTCTGGGAATGTAGTGTAATGGTAAAGCACTTACCTAGCATGCTTGAGGCCCTGGGTTTGATCTCCAGCACTAGAAAAACAAATATACAGAGGTTGGAGGGCGGGGGAAGGAAATGCTCTAGAGCAAGTATTGTCAAATTCATCCTGGACCAAATCCTGTTCACCATCTTATGTTTAAAATGAAGTTGTATTGGAACATAGTCCTGAATATTTATTTGCAGATTGTGCTGCTTTTGAGCTACAATAACAGAACTGACTAACATTAAAGCTAACAGTCCTTGCTATCTTGCACTTTAAAGAAAAAGGTTCTCTTTACTGCTGAATAGAAGGGAATATTCAGTTTTGGTAGTCTGGAAAGACCTCTAGAGTCTTTTCCCTTTGGAATGGTTTTTGGTGATCCTTGTTAACAGCAGCTAGATTCCAGTTTGTTTTTATTTTGAACTCATCTTTGGTTAGTTATCATACATGAATGCCTGTAGGTATCTCTGCTCTTAGATGCATTTATTCCCACTGATCTCTTTACCTTTTCCTTTTTTGGCAGCACTACTTCTTCTATGGTAAACAAATTCTAGAGTCCTCAATGTTTTCAAAACACATTCAATTACCTTCACCCATTCCTAAGCCTTTAGTCATCAAGTCTTCTCTGGTATCTTGCATCTAGGTTGTTGACTTTTGCTGTAGAAATTCACACTAATGGGGCAATGTTTTATATAGCTACGTTCATACTCTTTCTGACCTGAATGGGGAATCCTGTCTTGAACTCTTCCATGATCCCAAATCAGTTCCTTTCCTATGACCTCTTAAGTCTGACTGCCCTGACCTTTCATCTTTTACTTCAGCTCCCTTGTTCCACCTCTTCCTTCCAGTCCTCCAAAAATGAACTTGCCTTCTTCACAGAGACATGGATGGAGCCTCTATGCAGTAAGATCTAATCCTTCTTCCTCAGAATGAAGAATCCACTTGTGACATCTTTCTGTTTTACCACCAACATTTTGCCTCTAACCTGTTTTTTTTTCCCCCATAACTTGTAAACTATTTCATCTCTATTTTTTGTTTGCTTTTGAGAGAGGATTTCACTGTATTATCCAGGCTGGCCTGGAACTCTGCCTTCTAAGTACTGAGATTATAGGTGTATACCTCAGCCACTCCTGGATAAGATTATATTATTATTATTACTATTATTAGTGATGTTGAGGCTCAAACCAGAGCCTCATATTTGTTAGGCAAGTGCTGCATCACCCAGAACTATGCCTCAATTCTTTATTTTTCCAAATGGAAGGGGGAAGGGACGGAAGAAGAGAAAGAGGGAGATGGAAAGGGAAGAAGGAAAAAAAGAAAAGGAAGAAGTATGCTCCTCTCATACTTCTTTGGACTCTATACCCCTCACCAACTTTCCTGCACACTTACCCTTTCCCTCACAGCCCAGCTTTGTAGACACAGCCTCTTTGCTTGTCAGCAGTTTCTCTCATAGTGTCTATCATAAGATGTAACTTCCTGTGAGAGTTGTGAAGGTGCCTTGGCCAACTTTCTATGCTAGATTTACCCCTCCATCCCTGCTTTCCTTGGCTCACTTGAACTTATGATATAGTCAACTATTGTCTGTTTCTTAATTGACTATTGTCTGTTTCTTAAAACTTCAATTTCTTTATTGATGATATTTTCTTCTTTTTTTGTTTTATTTTTCATGTGCTTTGTATGATATTACTCAGGTTCCCACTTCTTGAAACAGATTTCATCCTTTTTTGATTTTATGCTGGTCTTGTGGTTTGAACTCAGGGCCTGGGCTTTTGTGCTCAAGGGTAGTGCTATATCACTTTGAGCTACAGTGCCATTTCTGGCTTTTAGTAGTTAATTGGAGATAAGAGTCTCATGGACTTTCCCACCTGGCTGGCTTTGAACTGAGATCCTCAGATCTCAGTTTCCTGAGTAACTAGGATTACAGGTGTGAACTATGGACAGCTAGTACTTTTAATCCCCTTTATCTTTATGTACTTTCCCAAGGCAGTCCCATACTAATGATTTATCAATAGCTATTTCCATCCTGTAGCTTTTAACCCTCCCCCCCCATCAAGATCTCACAGGATCTTAAAAGTCTTATTTTTACCTGAAATTGAACACAGACAATTCCTTATCCAACTCCTTATCACCCTTTATCAGGCCATTTTATATTATAGTGTAGCTGGCCATATTCATGAACCCAAATACCACAGTACTCTGTAACCTGTCTATCCATCCAGGCCCATTTTGAGCTTTTAGAGGTCAGGGACCTCATGTTTCATCTATATAATTTCAGTGTCTAGTAAACTGAGTAGAGTCTGTGTTCAATGAGTGTGTGAGAGGAAGACAGGATGAAACTTTATTTTGGATTCAAATCTTTAAAAACAATTTAAAAAATTTTAATTGTATTATAAGGGTGATATAAAGTGATATAATAGAATTTGTACATATTGGATAGATGTCCTCTTGAATGAACTGAGTCTGGGAAATTGGCCAAAAGATGAAGCACCAACAGTGTTCTTATTCTATGGCCTATTGATAAAAACCTGACAATGTTCCCAAGGCCTTTAAAATGGTTACAGCCATGATGGATGATATTTTTTCGTCAGTCATGGGGCTTGAACGCTGGGCTTGGGTACTGTCTTCAGGGCGAGTGCTCTACCACTTGAGCCACAGCGCCAATTCTGGTTTTCTGGTGGTTAACTGGAGATAAGAGTCTCACAGACTCTTATTGCCTGCCCTGGCAGGCTTTGAACTGTGATCCTCAGATCTCAGCCTCCTGAGTAGCTAGGATTACAGGCATGAGCCACTGGTGCCCAGCCAGATGATTTTTTTAAATTTAAAATTAAAGCCATTTAGGCTTCAAGTAGAAGAATACTAAGACTACAACAACATCATCCTCAAACTGTGAAGTTTATTAGTAAACATAGAACATTTTACATTCAGTACTTAGCACACTTTAGATTAGTTCCTGAGTTTTTGTACTTGGTGGTATTGAGGACACTCAGTGTAAAATGTTATGGGTATAAAATGTTCTGTTATCAAGTACTCAAAAATTTTAAATCAGAATACCAATTCTCAAAACAATCTATAACACCACCTATGAAAAAAAGTAGCAAAGAAAATAAGTCACATTGTACAATAAAGCAGAAAAGTTATGACTGTAAAAGCCAGGATTGAATTAGTGAAGTAGCAATCAGAAATCATAAGGAAAAGATTTGTATGCCAAATTCAGTCCAGAAACAAATTATCTATTGTAAAAGTTCATAGTCTTTTATTTTGTGGTCCTGAGTCTTGAAGTACTGTGCCTGAGCTTTTCTTTTTCTTTTTCTCAAGACTAGTGTTGTATACTTGAGCCACAGTTCCACTTCTGTCTTTTTGGTGGTTAATAGGAGATAAAATTCCATGGACTTTCCTGCCTGATCTGGCTTCAAACCGTGATCCTCAGATCTCAGGCTCCTGAGAAGCTAGGATTACAGCCAACTGGTGCTTGGCTTCATAGTTTTTGTTTTTTGTTTCATCTTCCCTAGGCATTCATGTAGTTTTAATGTCAAAAATAATGTTATTCCAGGCTTTTGGAAATTTAAAATTAATGAAATAAAATAATCCAATAGTTATATGACAATAGTAATAGCTCTTATACAACTGTAAATATGCCCTATGAAATAATTTTTAATATTTCTGATAAATACTTTATTGTAAAAATAAGTATTCAAGGATTAAACATTGTTAAGGATAAAATCATTGCAGCATTACCAAGTCCAATATTTAGTTAAAAAGTACATTTTGTTTCACTTCAAACCCCATCCTATTTAAGAAAATTTTAGGAAGTTTGGAAAATAGAGAAAAGAAAAAGCCCATAAACTTCACACACTTTTTGCAGAAAATGTGTTTTAAATTGTTATTTATATATATATATGATTTTATATTCTTTTCAAATTAGTGTTTTCATGGATATTTTCCTGATTAGTCTAAATAATTGTGATTATGATAGCAGCTTAATTTCAGCTAATGACATACTATAATTTCTTTATTTATCCACTGAATAATTTAAATGAGGTCCAACATTTTATTTAGTATTTGTGGATCCTCCCACCATACTTTGTACTTTTTTCTTAGGGTAGATTTCCAAAAGTTGAAAATTATATGTATATGTAACCTTTATATATTATGAGTATGCATGTGCATGTATATACACATATGTGTGTGAATAGATAGATAGATCTATGTATATATGTCACTCTATGTAGCTGAGGTTGGCCTTGAACTCATGATCCTCAAGCCTGAATGCTGGAAAATGATTCTTTTAGATACATAACATCTTAATGATTTCCCAAAAGATCCTTCCAATTACAGTGGTGTCTAGAATAAGAGTACCAATTTCACCACTTACTTAGAAGAATTTACAAAAAAAAGTCATTTATAGTTCTTTGTTCTGTTTTGTTTTCATTAATTTATATTTTTAGAGATATTGAGATTTACAAAAATGTAGCAGAAAGCACAGAGGACTTTTAATTGTCCTCATTTTGCACCCAGATTTTGGTACATTATTATGAACTATTTCCCTTTTAGAATTAAATTGCTTATATTAGGGTCCACTCCACGTAGCTTGTATTTTATGGATTTTTCACAAATGTGCAATTCTTTTTCTCTCTCCAACTCTAGGGCAGCCAAAGATCTCTGTCTCCCTAGTTTGCCACTTCCAGAGTGTCATGTACAGTTATGTGAGGCATAGTGATGTTTTGGTCAGTGACAGACTGCATATACAAACATATTCCCAAAGGATTATATTGCATGGTAACTTCCTCATAGCTGTCTTAGTTTGCACAAAACTGAAATTGCATAACAATACAGTTGCTTGATGACACATTTTCAAGAACAAATCCCTGTCATTAAACAGCACATGACTGTAATTGGCAATAGGTATTTAAGATTCCACCATGTCTTGAAGCTTGATAGCTCATTTCTTTTCATCACTAAATAATATAGCATTATATAGAAGTATTGTAGTTTATTCATTCACTTATTAAAGATTGTCTTGGTTCTTATAGGCTAGGCAACATTAAAGTTGCTATGAACATTTAGATAGAAGTCTTTTTAATAGATGTATGTTTTCTCTGTATCCATATTATTGTTTTATAAATACTTTCTCTCTCTGAATATATTGTGAAATAAATATTTGAATATATTTTATTCTTCTCTGTAGTTTCTGTTTTCTCCAGGTTACCTTTTGTTTATTTCTTTTGGTCTCTGTCTTCTGCATCTAAGCTATTTCTCAGTTGTCTGGTAATCCTGGTTGTCTGTTCTTATTTAAGACAGGTGCCCCCATAAAGCTGTTAAGAAACTCTAGCCCCGTAATGAGGCTTGCCACCTGTGGGCCATTTCTTTGAGAAATATCCAGTCAGTGTGAAGTATTTCCACTTAGACAGGTTAGATTCTACAGGGAAAAACCTACCTCATACCTTGATGGTATAACACCAGTTAACTTCTTTTTGAGGTACCGAGTTAGAGAAGAGATCTGGAGGTGGTTGGACTTAGAATATAGTGTTTGCCTAATCTTGTTTGCAAAAGATTACAGCTACCTCAACCATGCCGGTTTAGAATGCTGTATGTATAGTTAACCTGCTTGGAACTGGGGAACGGATCTGGGGATTTATAAGAGGGTTTCGTTTCTTGCCTTTATCCCCATATTGGAGCCTAACCTGACTCTGTCTTTAAGGAGGTAATATGACTTACTGGAAAAATATGGTTGTTTCTAAGCTTCCCTCATGGCTGAGTTGGGGTTCAATTTTTAAAGATAATGTTATTGTTATTATTAAGGTGTTGAATACAGGGGCTACCATTTCATCAGTCAGGTAATGAGTACATTTCTTTCTTTTTTTGGACAGTTTTCCTATGCTTGAGTATTTATACCATTTCAAAATTTCTACTGTTAGAAATAATTATGTAATACATAACTTCACAAATTTAGCCTCCTCTCTTTATTGTGTATTTAGTATAACTCCCAGAAGTCCCCTACTGCTCTTGGACTTAAGCATAAATAATGTCAGAGCCCTGGCTGATCTGAAATTCACCAGTCTCCTGCCGCTGCCTTTCAGGTGCCATCACACCTGGCCAAAATTATCTTTAAAATAATTTCCTTTTAGTGTATTTCAGAAATTTCATGTATTTGTAATTTATGAAAGTGGGTCACTACTTGCCTAAGGGACTAGACATTCTGGAAAAGATACCCAAAATTCCTGGCATCTAGGAAGCACGCCCTTTAAATGAGCAAATACTAAATTCAGTGGAAACAGAGTTTTGTTCTTCTGAAAAGTCTAGCCACTGTGTGTCTATGAATTGTCTGTATGATATGAACACTGTGTTTAATATACAACCTTGTCGGTAAGGTTTGAGGGTCACCAAGGTCAAGATGGGTCCTAAGGTACTTTCCTACAGCCATCCTGTTTTCCTTTGTACTGTAACAAGGACATCACCACTGGAGCCTTGTTAACAACCTGTAAAAAGATAATAGAAACATACAGATTTCAAAGATATCTCCCTTTTTGGCCATTCTCTTGTCCATTCTTCAGTCTTCGGGTAGCCAAAATCTCCCCCCAAAACCCCAAAAAATACCAGTGTCAGGGGCAGGGAATGGTCTGCTGTGGGCCCTTTGTTTGGATAATGCCTGTCCACCTATCACACACTTTTTTTTTTAACCCCCAATTCATTCAAAGATCTGGTTTTTAAAATAAGTTTATCGAGGGCTGGGAAGGTGGCTCAGTGGTAGAGTGCTTGCCTTGCATGCTCAAGGCCCTGGGTTCGATTCCTCAGCACCACATAAGCAAAAAGAAGAAAGCCGGAAGTGGCGCTGTGGCTCAAGTGGTAGAGCGCTAGTCTTAAGCTGAAGAGCTGAGGGACAGTGCCCAAGTCCAGAGTTCAGGCCCCATGACCGGACCCAAAAAATAAATAAATAAGTTTATCGAGGCTAAAACATACCCATTTACTAAACTTCAAAGTTGTGCAAACCATCAGAATAATTTTTAGAATATTTTCTAGCATAAGAAAAAGAAATCCATTCTCATTAGCAACTACTCTTATTTGCCCCTAAATCCTGAAGTCTTAGACAATTACTAATATCCTTTATAATTCTATAAATATGCTTATTCTTGAGTTATGCAGTATATGGAATTTTGTAACTTATTTCTCTGAGTATGTTTTCAAGGTTTATCCATGTTGCAGTATATTTCAGTACTTTGTTTTTTTATTACCAAATTAATACTATTTCACTGTATATATGTATATACTATCACATATTGTTTATGTATTCATTATTTGGTAGACATTTGAATTGTTTCTAGTTTTTAGCTTTTAAAAATAAAACTTAATGCTGCTGTCACAGCATTTTTTAATATTTTTTTTTGTGTTGGCACTGGTGCTTGAAGTCAGGGCTTGATTTTCTTGCTCACAACTGGTGCTCTACCACTTCTGGCTTTTTTATGGTTAATTGGAGATAAAAACCTCATTTTTTTCTGCCTGGAGTTGGCTTTGAACTGGGATCCTCAGCTCTCAGCATCTTGAGTGAACAGAAGATAATTTTTTTTTGTTGGTTTTTAAATACCTAAGAGAGGTAAAAAATCAGGGAAAGGAGAGTAAGGAATATTGCAATGTTAGCTAGAGAGAACCAGTTTATCTTTATTACTCTAGAGGCATAGCTCTGGAGTGCCCTAAGGAAGATAGGCTCAGAAAGTGCTGATATAAAATAATGCTGAGAGGTTAGGTAATTTGGAAAGGGGCATTGGAACAGAGTTCCTAGGGCCTGCTCTTCCTGTTACCCAGGAAAATTCTCCCAGACCCCAGGCTTATAGATATGATCTATTTTGGAGAAAGTTCCATGGGCTGCTGAGAAGAATGTGTACTGTGTTGTGGTTGGGTGGAAAACTCTGTAGATGTCTATAATGTCCATTTGGGATATGGTGTCATTAAGTTAGAGGCTTCTTTGCTTACCTTCTCTTTGGTTGACCTGTCCTTTGATGAGTGTGGGGTATTAAAGTCCCCCACTATTATTGTATTTGAATCTATCTTGTTCTGCAAGTCTGAGAGTATTTGTTTAATGTATATAGGTTTGTTTGGTGAATATAAATTGATGATTGTGATATCATCTTCTTGGATTATTTTCTGTATTAATATGTAGTTACCTTTTTGACTTTTTGTACTGATTTTAATGAGAATTCTATTCTGTCAGATATCAAAATGGTGACCCTTGCCTTCTGGCTGGGTGCATTTGCAGGGAAGATCTTCTTTCATCCCTTGACTCAGAGTTTGTTTTTATCTTTGGCTGTGAGATGCGTCTCTTGGAGACAGCAAATGGATGGATCTTATTTTCTGATTCACTCTGCAGTTTGTTTTTTTTTCTTTTGATTGGTATATTGAGTCCATTAATGTTTATAGTTATTAAACCATATGGGGGAGGCAGATGGGAAAGGATGGGAAGGGGAAACAAAGGAGGAGGCAACAATGCTTGATAAGAAATGCACTCATTACCTTGCTCACGTAATTGTAACCCCTCTGTACGGTATTTTCACACACATAAAAAAAAATTGTAGTTTCTCCGTTGAATGTGAATGCTGGTTTCACTGGATATACCAGTCTGGTTTGGCAGTTGTTGGTTTTCAGGGCTTGGATGGTACTTTTCTAGGCTCTCCTTGCATTGAGGGATTATGTGGAGAAGTCCGCAATGATTCTAATTTTCTTTCCATTGTAATATAGCTCCTTCTTTGATTTTACAGCATTTAAAAACAGCTCTTTGCAATTCAGGTTTAGTGTCTTCACTACAACGTGTCTAGAAGTGTTTCTTCTAGGATCCTGGCTACTAGGTGTTCTGTACACTTATGTCACGTGGGTGAGGTTTTCTCTTTCAAGATTGGGAAAATTTTCTGTAATAATACTTTTGAATAAATGTTGTATCCCTCTATTCTGGTATTCCTTCCCTTCATCAATCCTAATTATACAGATTAGATTTCTTGGCATTGTCTGCCAGTTCTTGAAAAGAATGAACTTAGATACCTATTTTACACTAAACTTAAAGGGTCACTCAAAATGGATCATATGCTTACATGTAAGACTGAAACTATAAAACCTTTCAAAGAAAATATAGGTATACATCTCTGTGACTTTAGGTTAAACAATGGTTTCTTAGGACACCAAAAATATACATGACAAAATATGAAAAACTGAATTAAAAAAAATTAAAACATATCTTCTGTTGTTCAGGGTAGATGCCTGAATTTAGGCTTATAGAGAGATCATTTGCATCTACGTGCAAAGAATGAGGCCCTAAGCCCAGCTTTCTACAAATTCAATATAGGCCATGAGGCAGCCTGAAGAAACTGTGAGGAAATACATCTCAGAAAAGAGAAGAGAAATTTAAAATTTGAAAATTTTTTGGGGGAAAAATGAAAGGATAAATGAGTTTGGAGCCCTGACCACCAAATCATTATGCATGATTTGTACATCATATGTGGTCATTTACATTGTTAGTCCCTATAAACTGGTTTGTGACTTGTCCCCAAGCTCAAAATAAGATGAATTATTTTAACTAAACTTCTTGAATGAAGCATGTGACTTTAGTTGGAGAAAAACAACCTATGATATAAAATATCATATTTAAAGTCACCACCAGTACATTTTTATTTTGTGAATGATTATAAATATAAATAGAAAAGATGTAAAAATAATTTCCATGCACATACATTTAAAGTTGTATTCAAAATGAACCCTATCTGAAAACCTCAATTTGGTATTATTTTGTGAAAGATGATATTCAGATATAAATATCATATTTGTTTGTTCATATGGCTACTGGGGTTAGCAGTGTGTGTGTGTGTGTGTGTGTGTGTGTGTGTGTGTGTGTGTGTGTGTGTTCCTACCAGTTATCATTTTGAAAGATTAAATGAGAATTGAACAGACAGTTCACTAAGCCAATAAAATTCTTTATGGCTTATAAATTGTACTGAACTATATTTCTATAAAGCATAAAAGAATGGCCTATGACATTTTTCAGAAGGCTATTAGATTTGATGGATACATTGAAATTTGTTCTTCAACACAGCAATTTTATTTATTTATTTTTTAATATTTTTTATTTTTTCTTCAGTGATATTAGATATTCAACTGCTCTGTCACTTGAAGCAAACTCCAATACTTTGCTTTTAATCTGTTTTTCAGATAATGTCTCTCAGTTTTGCCCCAGGCTTGCCTTGGACTTCCATCTATCAAACTCTGCTTCTTTAGTAACTGGCACTAGCTTGCTTTTTTTTTTCACCCATTTTCCTCTGATTCTGTGACCTCCTCCTAACTTTTCTCTTATGTGCACCTGTACATACCATAGGTGAGTTCAAGAACACAGAGTTATCTAAAAACAATGAGAAGAGGTCCTTTGTTTCTTGAGTCCTGTTTACTTTGTCATAGCTCATTGTGTTTTCAATTTAACATCCACTTATCAGGGAGACCTTGTGCTGCTTGTCTCACTGAGGGTGGCTTATTTTGCTCAACATGATTTGTTCTAGTCCCATCCATTCCCCTGTTATTTTGTCCTTTCTAATGGCTTCATAATATTCCATTGTATATAGGTACTGCATTTTTTTGATCCATTCTTCTGTAATGGGGCATCTGGGTTGTTTCCATATCTTGGCTATTGTGAACAGAGCAGCAGTGAACTTGGAGGTGCATATGTCCTTGTATTCTGGTTCCTGTTGTTCAGGGTAGATGCCTAGGAGGTATCACAATACCAGATTTAAAGGTCTATTATAGAGCCATAATAACAAAAATAGCTTAGTATTGGCACAAATATAGACCTGAAGACCAATGGAATAGATTAGAAGACCCAGAAATAAAGCCTTATACTTACAGTCAGTTGATATTTGACAAAGAAGCCAAAGACATACAGTGGAACAAACATAGGCTCTTCAACTACTGGTGCTAGGAAAACTGGGCGGCCACATGCAGAAAACTAAAAGTGATTCCCAGCCTGTCACCATGCACTAACACCAACTCAAAATGAATTGAAGATCTCAACATCAAACCTGAAACTCTGAAACTATGGCAGGACAGACTAGGAGAGACACAAGATCTTATAGGCACAGGCAAGACTACCTGAACAGAGTCCTAGGGCCACAACAAATTAGAGAGAAACCCGACAAATGGGACTACCTTAAAATAAAAAGTTTCTGCACAGCTAAAGACAAGACCAAACTAGTAAGATAGCCAACCAACTGGGAGAATATATTTACCAGCAATATATCAAAGGCCTAATATCCATTATATACAGGAAACTCAAGAAACTAATTCCTCCCAAATCTAATAAACTAATAATTAAATGGGCAAAAGCGCTAAAGAGAATTCTCAAAAGAAGAGATAAAAATGGCAAAGAAACACATGAGGAAATGTTTATCATCCTTGGCCGTAAAGGAAATGCAAATGAAAACAAGCCTGAGATGCCACCTTACCCCAGTCAGAATGGCCAATATACTAAATTCAGACAATGACAAATGCTGGCCGGGATGTGAAGAAAGAGAAACCCTACTGCACTGCTGGTGGGAATGTAAACTAAACAACCACTCTGGAAAGCAGTCTGGAGGTTCCTCAGAAAACTAAGCATAGACCTTCCCTACAACCTAGCCATACCACTCCTAGGCATCTACCCTGAACAACAGAAGATAAGTTTCTAATTTTTTTAATTCAGTTTTTCACATTTTGTCATGTATGCTTTTGGTGTCCTAAGACACCATTGTTTAACCTAAGGTCACAGAGATGTATACCTATATTTTCTTTTAAAGATTTTATAGTTTCAGTCTTACATGTAAACATATGATCCATTTTGAGTGAAACTTTAGGTTTAGTGTAAAATAGGTATCTAAGTTCATTCTTTACATGTAGATATCTAGTTGTTTTCCCACTGTTTGTTTGAAAATCAATTGATTATGAAGATAAGATTCCCCCCCCCATTCAACTCCCAATGGCATTCCATTGTTTTGTATGTCTATTTTTATGCTAGTAGCACACTCTTGAATTCTGTAGCTTTGGAGTAAGTTACAAAACTTGACATATGAATCCTCTAACTTTGTTCTTTATTTTTTTTGAAGATTATTTGACCCACGTTTAGCCCCTTTCATTTCTATATAAATGTTATGTAAGTTTTTTTGTTGCCAAAAAGGGGATTTTGATAGGGATTATAGTGAACTTATAGATCTCCAGGACTTGTTGGATGAGATTGCTTTGGGCACCAACATGATACCTTAATTGCTCTGCTTTTCTTCTGCAGAAGACATTTTTTTAAACTAGTCCTGAAATGAAAAGCAGAAACCTAGCCGGGCGCTGGTGGCTCACGCCTGTAATCCTAGCTACTCAGGAGGCTGGGATCTGAGGATCGCAGTTCAAAGCCAGCCTGGGCAGAAGAGACCGTGAAACTCCTATCTCCAATAAACCACCAGAAAATCGGAAGTGGCGCTGTAGCTCAAGTGGTAGAGCGCTGGCTTTGAGCTGAAGAGCTGAGGGACAGCGCCCAGGCCCAGAGTACAAGCCCCACGACTGACAAAAAAAAAAAAAAAAGCAGAAACCTATTCATGTTAACCAAAAATAAATGTGGTTTTCTCTGCTCTAGTTTTCTTAAATATAAAATGATGTTAATAAATTTGCCTAACCATAAAGATGCTATGATGATTAAATGACAGAATCTATTTGAAGCACTTATTAAGCACTTATAGGTGTTAACCACCAGATCCTGGTCTTGACAGATTTATATGTTGAAACTCAAAAAAAAAGAATATTTGAAATATTTAGCAAATTATATATTTTATGCCAGGCACCAATGGCTCATGCCTGTAATACTAGCTACTGAGGAGGCTGGGATCTGAGAATCACTGTTTGAAGTCAGCTCAGGTAGGGGAAACCCTTATCTCCAGTTAACTACCAAGAAAGCTGAAAGTGGAGCTGTGGTTCAAGTGGGTAGAGTACTAACTTTGAGCACAAAAGCTCAGGCACGGTGCCCAGGCCCTAAGTTCAAGCCCAGGACCAGCACCAAAGGAAAAACAAAGTATACTTTCTAAGTTATGAAGGAACAGAGTGAAGAAAACAATGCACTTGCACATGCGCATGCACACACACATATACTATAATGCAATCCAATTGTAAGAACATTAATTCCCTTAGAAGTTATAATTTTTACAAATGAAATAATAGTTTAGACAATAGCCTTAAACTTTTAAGGAGAATATTTATGTGAAATAAAGATATTGAGTTTGTGTTGTAGTATGGAATTTCATACTCATTTCTTCATTCTTCGCATAATATTATTAGCTGTTGACATATTATCTCTCTGAGCTTCCCCCAAATAGACTTTATTCCATATTATTATTCCACATTCCACAATCTATATAGAGTTTTTAACTTGATGCCATTTTGGTTAATAGTTATTTTGTGAGCTGAGTGCTGGTCGCTCATACCTGAAATATCAGGATGCTAAGATCTGAGGACTGCAGTCTGAAGCCAGCCTGGGCATGCAAATTTGAGAGACTTTCATCTCTAGCCAAAAAAAAATCCAGAACTGGGGACATGGCTCAAGTGTATATAACCAGGCAGAAGCAAAAATAAAAAGGAAGAAAAGTAAGAGTTAGAGGCTCTGAGTTCAAGCCTCAAGACCAACACAGATATAGACATAGACATACACATATACACAGTTATTTTTGTGCTTACATATTTTATTAGGTTGTAGCTTCTTGAGTTCAGGCACTACATATTGTCTACCCTCACAATCACAATATATAGAGAGAGTGTGTAAATATGTTTTGTCAATTAGGTTTCTGGCTCAAGAAGAAAGGAACTTACTTGGCCAGCTACCCAGTTAAGTAGGTGGTCATTTTTGTGTTCTTGTGCTCATTAATAGACTCCAATAGAAGCTCCCTATGTGTGGCTCTGTACTTTGACACTGGGGCTGATAAATCAAATAGAAGGCATTGCTAATCTGTTCTTACAGATAAGGAGATAGTGTTGATAAATCTATACATGATAAAATAACAAAACATCTAGAACTTCCTCATAATGTTATTCTTAGGCATTATATCATAGGGAATTTGGTTAATTTAAAAAAATTTTAATATGCCTATTTTTTCATTTATTAGAACTATCTATTTGTAACTATATACAAAAACACAATCCCATTTTAAAAAGTATATTGATGTCTTTAATTTAATATGGTGAGATATCCTAGGCTTTTGATATATATATATATACATACTTATATAGCTATGCATATGCTTATATATGGTCTGCAAATATATCTTTCCATAAACATATAAGAAAATATTGATCAAACGAGGCTATTTGGAGGCTAGAGGCATAGCTCAGTGGTAGTGTATTTGGCTAGTATGCACAAGACCCTAGATTTAATCCCCAACACCACAATATAATAAATAAATAAGTAAATGAAAACTTGGAGTATGTTTAGAAGAGGGTCAAATTTCATGCCATCGTGAATTGCCATGTAACAAAATTTCAGTGGCTAAAATCACAAACACATGTATGTAAGGAGATGACTGTGTTTGCTCCTGAGGTAAAGCAGGCTCTGCTAAGCTTAGTATTGTCTTCAGTGTTCACATTAGTCTTACAAAATAAAATAACCATAAATGATTCGAAAAATGAAATTTAAAGACATAAAATACAAATCTCCAATTTTTCAATATTAGACTCAACAGACATAAAATTACTCTATTAAATTACTTTCTGTACTTAGCTGATCAGGAGCCATCACAGGTCTGTTGACCGTGAAGGAGCATGTATATACTCTACATGGAGTTGATTAGGAGATGTTTGACTAGAATGAACACTCAGAGGCAAGAGAAGATACTTGCTTCTTCAAGTGAAGCTAGACCAAAAATTTAGCTATTCTTCATTCTTTAGGAGAAAAAGATTTGAACAGGAAGGAAAAAGGTGCCATGAATGGAAATAGCAACTTTGGAAATAACGTTCCAAAGGTTGATTATAGGCAGAAAAATGAAACACAGTGAGACTTTCAAGAAGCAATTCTCTTTGAACACAAGAATTCAGGTAAGTGATAATAAACACCAGGCCAATTCTGAGGCAGTGGCAAAAATATTTACAGGACCCTAGTATATACTAAATATAGGACTTAAGTTTGTTACATACAGATTTATTACATTCCCAAAGGCATACTTAAAATGTTTTTGACAACTTTTGGTAGCAGTTTGTACCATGGACTTGAGAGTCAGTATTTTCTTCTAATAATATTTAGTCTGCTAATCACTCTTCTCAGCCTTTCAAATGCTTTTTGTCTACACTTTTAATTTACTTTGTATCTTTTTGAGATGGGATCTAACTATGTTGCCTAGGCCTCAAATTCATGATCCTTTGGCCTCAGCCTCCTGAGTAGCTGAGATTACAGGTGTGGATCATTTCAATTTTCTAAACTTTCTAAAACATTTGGCTTTAAATAGAAGAGATGGAATGACTTACAAGGAAATAATTAATCCTAAGTGGTATTTTATAATCCAAATTTAATCAATGCAAATGTCAATGTTTTAATTGTGGTTGGCACTATCTTCTTCAAAATGATTTGAAACTTTCAAATATTAATTACATGAAACTTTGGTATGATTTTTTGTGTCTGCTTTTAAAGGAAGAAAAGAAATAGAGTGGGTAATATAATTTCCCACATATTTTTCCCCATACCAGAACTGAGACCAAAAATTTGTGTACATTGTTCTAGAGAACCACATACTAGGGTAGTAACATTCTGCCCACTGACCATATAAAGCCCACAAAATCATTTGAGGCATGTATGTATCTCAAAGGGTTCTTGTCTGTTGCCCACAGCTATCTGTCTATATTAATAGTTTTGTATGCTCTCAAATGATATTCTAAATTATCCCAATTACCCTTAGTAGAAGAAGGGTTCCCCACCCCCACCAGATCTTCTAATCATCCTATTTATTGTCACTCTATAAATATTAAGAAGTACAGTCTTTCTTAATTAAGGAGTATAATGTTCATTGCCATTGCTCATGTTCATGTGTCAATGTAAATCTTGCATATATTTATCACATATTATATTCAGCTTTGTCACGTATTTTTCATTAAAATTTTCTTTAATCTTAAAATTCTTGTTAAGTAGCTGTACAAAGGGGTTTCAGTTAAACATATCAAGTTATGAGTACAATGAATCTTGATCAATGTAGCCCCTTCCATTATTCTCCCCCATCTCTCCCAACCCTATCCATGACACTGTTTTTTACATCATACTAAAATAAATTTAAAACATGGATCCAATATTTTTGTTCCCTAAATATTTTAAAGTAAGCTATGTATTTTGAATCACTCCTATATGTGATAAGAGGAAAAGTACCCTTGAGTATATTTCTATACCAACAATGAAAATTTAAACTTACCATCTTTCATTTGTGTAATTGTTACTATAGTAAAGCAGAAAAAGTTTGCAATGGATTTTTATCAGTGTGAGATAAGAGGGAAAGAATAACTTGAATCTATTTATATTCATAAGTAGGTTAAAATAATTTTAACTTATTGAAAACCAGTTTAATATTATTGAGCTTTTATTTGCCTTTTATTTTTGGATGGTAGTTGTATATAAAACATTTTGGTTTATATTAGCTAAAATTAGTCCAAAAAATCCTTTACCTCAGATGAGCAAGAAGACTATCTAGAAAGAAAAGAGCTGAGGTCTTTCTTCCACTTGGGGAAAATATGTCTATGTGTGTTTCTGGTATGAATGTGTTTGTGCTACTGCAGAACCTAGCTGACAAATGAGCACTGAGTATTAATGAATGGTGGTGAGTTCAGTTTTGAGAGATACTAAAAGATTATTTCTTCCTTTTTAACAGTAAATAAAAATGAGAAGGCCATGTTTCATATTAATTAAATGTTACACTTTTCATAATTTGTTTCTGAACACATGCATTTAGGAGGGTTTTGAGAGCTGAGCTAAAAATATCCCTTTCCTAGAAACCTAAGAATGTGTGTACAGGTTCAATTTTTAGATGAATGCTGAAGATATGTGGAAAATCAAGATATTGAAGACAGGTAGAAAATTGATAAAAGTGGTATAGAATTGGAAAGGTCACCAGGCTTTCTTTTTCCTTTTCAATGGCTGAGGACAGAATGAAGATTATTATTAAAGGTGAAAATACTTGACAGTCCACTTAAGGGACTGACTGAAAGGAAACCACTAACCGCCACCTATCCTTTTTGCTGTAAAATTTCATCAGTATCTTTAGTAAAGAAATATGCTTTTTAGCCTTGTCCTTAATATATGAACCTATTTGAATAGAATGTAAGTGATCATTTTATTAATACTGTATTAAATAAATATTTAGGGTGATTTCTAATCTTAGGAGTAACATAGGAAGGGGGAAAATTCATGTTTATAGTATTCACTGTAATAACCTGGATTGTTTTCTGTGTTATCATTTTTTGTTAATTAAAATCAAAATTGTATATTTATTCTCAGGTGATATTTGATCATGGTATTCCATCACTGTAGAAAAAGGATACAGTCTTGTTTGTTACTAATTACCTCTAGAATTGCAACATATGAGGTTTTCCTGTTGATAATACATAGTTTTTATAGGAAATGAAAAAAATGCTACTTTATTCAGAACTAGCAGCTTTTTTTGCACAGTGAGAGAAGCAGATTGGACTGTTCAGTTTACTGACAAATGTTCTGCTGTTACCTAGCTTATAAGAAAGGGGGAAAGGAGCTGGGAAGGTAGCTCAGTGGTAGAGTACTTGCCTTACATGCATGAGGCCCTGGGTTCAATTCCTCAGCATCACATAAGCAGAAAAAGCTGGAAGTGGTGCTGTGGCTCAAGTGGTAGAGTGCTAGCCTTGAGCTGAAGAGCTGAGGGACAGCACCCAGGCCCAGAATTCAGGCCCCACAACTGACAAAAAAAGAAAGAACGAATGAACGAACGAATGAATGAAAGAAAGAAAGAGAAAAAGTGTAATTCACTTTGATCTTGGAGTGTTCCTATGGAAAATATATGTGTATGAATACCTGGTTTTCTCTTTCTTTTTCATTCATCTCCCAAATGAATTATTTAAATTACCCTTCCAGATATAACTAATGTGTGTTAATAGCTGTAATATATATATATATTTTTTTAAAGGATAAAGTAAGGTTTTTTATATTTTTTCAAGCATGGTAGATTGTATTTTGTATGAAACAGATTAGTCATCTTTTGGTCTTTGTTTAATCATTCATCTTTAAATCACTGTTTTGATGTAATGCTCTAATATAAATTTCTCTTTAAACTATATTGCTTATATAAATTCTTAATTCTTAACAACTAGGTAGATGGAGCCATTTCTCTTTTCTTTCTTTTTTTATTTTTTATTTTTCTTTTTCCAGTCATGGGGCCTGATCTCTGGGCCTGGGCACTGTCCCTCAGCTCTTCAGTTCAAGGCTAGCGCTCTACCACTTGAGCCACAGCGCCACTTCCCGCTTTTTTCTTTTTGCTTATGTGGTGCTGAGGAATCGAATCCAGGGCCTCATGCATGCAAGGCAAGCACTCTACCACTGAGCCACCTTCCTAGTCCCCCATTTCTCTTTTCTAAATTGCCTTTTGGATACTTTTTGTTCAAAGAAGAAAGCTCACTTAAGACTATCTCAAGTTTATGGTCAAGGTTACTGTAGACTCAAGACATACCATACTTTGCAGATCTGTACAAGTCAACATGATTAACTGTCACTTTGACAACAAATCCTTCTCCTTTGAAAATGTATCATAGTGAGTAACATTTGTGCTGTAGGATTTTTGTCCAAGCAATTATTCCTGACCTTGTTTTATGTATTTTCTCACTCTCCACAGACGACTTGTCTCATTGCTTCTGTGACCAAGCCTTCTCAACTCACTTACTTTATACACATTACCTGGGCTCATCTGGGGTTTCTTCCTGTCTCTGCTTTGCACAAACATATTTACCTAGTAGCACTTGGCTCAGTTCAGGTCTACTGTTAACTTTTCAGTGACACCTTCCCTGACTCACGGTCTACCCTTGTGTTAGAGAATTGTGACATTTCCAAGTTAGACATGCATGTCTTTATTATCACAAGAGTAAGATCTTCAGGTGGCATCTCAATGTTGCACAAGCTGGTCTCAAGCAATCTTCCTATCTCAGCCTCCTGAGTAGCGAGTACTATACATATACACCTACCACCATTCCTGGCTCTTCTTATTCCTTTGTGTTGCTAAAGAAGAAGGGAAGGGAAGAACCTATTTTACTTGAAAATAATGTGAATATGATAGTATTAAGAAACATGATGAAACTGAATGTCTATCAGTATTGGACAGAATTGTAAAGGTTTCCCTTTGAAAGTTGCAATCAGTCATCTCATTGGGAACCAAGACCTCAAGGAAAGAGAAATGGATTGTGTAGTATCTGGGACCTTTAACCACCACCATATCCATGAGTTCAGATATTTCTATAAAATGACATAAGAGGGCTGAGAGATGAAGGTTAGGAATATCAAAACTGCTGGGTGCTGGTGGCTCATGCTTGTAATAGTAGCTACTCATGAGTCTTTAGATTTTGTTTTATTGTAAAGATGATGTACAGAGGGGTTAAGTTACGTAAGTAAGGTAATGAGTTGAACAGTGTTACCTTGTTTTCTCCCACTTTCCCTCCCCCTCGACTCCCTTCTCCCCCAAGTTGTAAAGTTCATTTTCAGCATAGTGTCTTGTGAGTATCACAGTTGCAATGGTTCACCTTTGTCCATTGTCTCACCATTTTGTGATTCCTCTTCCCTTCCCCAAATCAGATAAATATATATATACAAGACACAGGCTACCAAAATCAAACGCAGTGACAACAGGGGATAAACCAAAGGAATAAAAAACAAAAGGAAAGAAAAAAGAAATAAATTCGTACAGTATATGAAAAAAAGCAAAAAAAAACCCTCTTGTTTCCATATCTTGGGGTTCATTTTGATTAGCATTATTTTATATAGTCATATGTACATAGCTATTGAGCTACTGAGATCCTCTCCTAGGACTATCCTAGACATATACTAATTATTACAAATGAGAAAAACCATGGAGCCTGTTTATTGGGTGGCTTACTTCACTTAATATGATTTTTTCCCAAGTCTTTCCCTTTCTTTACAAATGAGGCTATATCATTCTTCCTAATGGAAGTATAGAACTCCATTGTATGCATGTACCACATTTTCTTGATATTCATTGCAGCATTATTTACCATAGCTAAGATATGGAACCAACCCAGATGCCCCTCAGTAGATGAATGGATCAAGAAAATGTGATATATATACAAATGGAATTCTATGAGGCTGTTATCTACAGTAAACCAACAGAAAAAAGAATAACAGAACCAATTTTTTCAAGTAAGAGTGATAGGTCTATATCATTTACTCTGAATATTAATGTTATGTTAAGTACAAAGAATACTGGATAGATTTTTATGCTATTTTCAGCTTTGGTTTGGTTTGGGTTTCCTTGAGAAGTTGATAGTCCTTACTAAACTTTCTTCTTTGAACCTCTCAACACTGACCTGAAAAGTCTTTTGTCTTGGGGGATGCCTGTCCCTGCTTGAGTCTCTTAATTATATATCATAGAAAAGTAGAGAAGTCTTTGTATTTTACTGAATGTAGTCTTAGACATCATCCCCCTCCACTAGATTGCTATAGTGTTCTGTCCAGTGCTGATTGTCCATGTTATCAAGTAAACATTGCTGCCATTCTGAGTCTCTTTCTTGTTAATGGTCTTCTAGCTAACTTACTGTGGCAATAGGAAGGATGTTTTAGGCCTCTGCTGGGAAAAATGTTACTCCCATGTTTAATTCTAATAGCAATTAATTCCTTATTGCAAAGAAACTTAATATGTTCTGTTTGGCACTATTAGACCTGCTCTAGCACTGGCAGATTCTGAGTACCCCTCTTTGACTTTTCTATATCCAATGCCATCTTGGGATATGTATATTTGGTAAAGTGCCAACAAGTAGATTAGAGAAGTTACATTTGTACATTTGCTTTTAACTATAGTGTGACATTTAAAGAGATTAACATTGAATCTTAACATTGCCAAAGCAGTTTTATGGTAAAATTGTAAAAATACAAAATACATGAACTTTAGAGGAAAAGGTGGAAGCAAGAGAATGAGGAAGAAACAAAGTAGGGATGAATAGAAATAAAGACAAAGTAGAACGGTTTACCTGGTAAGCCTTGTTAGGTGCCACAGGGGACTTGATGCAACTCTATCCAGTTGTTTAATACACTGATTTCAAGGCTCTTCTTTATGACTGTTTTCTAAGGAAGATAAAGCTGCATCTGACACTTGTACAGGAGACCACATCCTGCATGTAAGATAGACATGTACTTCATAAAAAGGGAGATATAGTTTACAAATGCTGTATCACTCTTCTAGTACCAATGTTAGCTTTTAGTATAATCACAAAGTACAGCCATCAGCACTAATTCCAAAACCTTTTCATTATCCCAGAAAGATATTTGTACGCATTCTTGCTTTCCCCCAGTCCTTGGCAACCTTAATGTCCTGTGGGTTTGCCTGTTGTGGTCATCTCATATGGATAGAATTATGTCATACAAAGCCTTTTGGGTCTGGCTTCTTTTACTTAGCATAAATATTTTCAATGTTCATTCATGTGTGCTTCATTGCTTTTTTTATTTGTTTCTGGTTTTTCTGGTAGTTAATTGGAGATAAGAGCCTTAGAACCTTTCCTGCCTGGCTGGCTTTGACCCATGATCCTCAGATCTCAGCCTCCTGAGTAGCTAGCATTACAGCTAGCATTACAGGTGTGAGCCACCAGCACCGGCCTCCATTGCTTTTTAATGGCTGAATTAAAAAACAAGTTCTTGATAAAAAAAAATCAGATAAGTAGAAAACATTTTGTTACTTTCTGTTATAGGAAATTTCATGGAACAAAATGAATGTTATTACAAGATAGATCCTACAGTTTTGTCACAGAGAAAAACACCCATGGTCATTGTTAGCTTTGTTAACTTGAGGAAGCAAGCAAAAAATATAGCAGGAAAACATGGGGCTTCTTGGCAAGGTAAAATTTTTTGTTGTAGGGTTCAACTTACATTGAGTAATTCTAAAGAAGTGTCAAAGAAGAGAGGCACCATGAAGCAAGGCAGTTAGTAATTGGGTGTCTTAAAATTTTCTCTTCAGAGTAGGGGAAAAGCAAGGAAAGACTGCTGAAATAATTGGCAAGAAAGCAAAACATAAAAGAAGAGGTTTTTGTAGCCATGGTTTGGCTTTGGGAGAAATGTTTTCTACTATTTAGGCTACTGGGTTTATGAGTCTGTTAGAGATATCACAAAAGTAATACCTTACTCCCACATGAAAGTAATATACTTCTGACATTAAGGAGGGAGGTAGACCCGGCAAGCCTAGGCAGTAAAATACAACCAAACTACTAACAGGACTGATCATTGTCCCATTGAAGTGTTATCCCTTATGTTCTTGATGGCTAGGCATCACACCAGTAATTCTAGCTACCCAGGAGGCTGAGATCTGAGGATCTTGGTTCAAAGCCAGCCTTGGTAGGAGAGTCCATGGGAGGTAGGAGAGTCCATGGTACTCTTATCTCCAATTAACTACCCAAAAGCCGGAAATGGAGCTGTGGCTCATGTGGTAGAACACTGAGCAAAAAAGCTCAGGGACAGTACCCAGGCCCAAATACAAGTCCTAGGACTGGCGCACATGCACGCACATGCACACACGCTCACACACACACACACTCACACAAAATAAACTTGACAGTCTTCTGGAAATATATGAATTGTCAATTATCAGAAAGGCAAGGAGCAGAACTTCTTTTTTTATTTTGTTTTTGTTTTTTTTGGGTCTGGTCATGGGCCTGAGTTTAACTCTGGGCCTGGGCTCTGTCCCTCAGCTCTTCAGCTCAAGGCTAGCACTCTACCACTTGAGCCACAGTGCCACTTCTGGCTTTTTTCTTTTTTTGCTTATGTGTTGCTGAGGAATCAAACCCAAGGCTTCATGCATGCAAGGCAAGCGCTCTACCACTGAGCCACCTTCCCAGCCCCGGAGCAGAACTTCTTAACTAACTCTTTTGTTTTCTGTTTTTGCCGTGCTAGCATGGAACTCTAGGACTGATGTATACTAGACAAGTGTTCTACTACTGAACTACATGGCCAGCTCTCAGTCAACCCATTTGTATGATTAACCACCCTTTATTCATTGAGTCCTATTTGATGACCTCCAGGATACATGTATTGTGTATATCTTTCCTCTTGTAGGTTTAAGCATTAAGCAATAATGCTTTTTCATTTATCCAGAAAAGAAAATGTGAACATCATGTGCTCTTGAACACTTGAAATGTGACTCATGTAGTTGAAGAACTGAGTTCCTATTTTTATTTTTTAATAATTAACTAAGAGCAGCATGTGAGGCTAGTAGCTATCATGTTGTACATCATGACTCAAGAAATTCATAGTCAAATGAGGAAAACACCAACTTACAATTCAGGGAATGATGTATAGTCCAAAACAAAATACTGTAGAAGCTGATAAAACATCCTCCAGTATTGGAAATGACAGGAAAACCAGTCAAAAAAGAAGAGAGTGCATGAAAGTGAGAATTAAAACCTTGGGTTGAATTAAATAGGTTGGGAGTGGAGCTCAATGGAGCACATACTTATCATTTAAAGAACCCTACTTTGATACCAGTACAACTCACACAATAATAGTTATAATAAGAAGAAGAAGAAAGTAGGAGAGGGAACAAGTGGTATGTGTAGTGTGTACAACCACTGGAACATTAAAACCATGTATGCAGAGCCAGGCTCTGGTGACTCATGCCTGTAATAACAGCTACTTGAGAGTCTGAGATCTGAGCATCATGGTTTGAAGCCAGGAAAGTCCATATGACTCACATTGATCACCAAAAATCCAGAAGTAGAGCCTGTGGCTCAAGCCTGTGGCCTTAAGCTAAAACAAAACAAAACAACAACAAAAACCTTAGAGCTTCCAGGCACTGAATTCAAGCCACAGGACTGCCATAAAACAAAAACCAAAACCAACCAAAACCTAGTATACAACCAACCAAACTAGTATGCAAAAAAAAAAAGAAAAATTTACAGAAAAATCTACATGGCTTGGTAAGGTCAAAGTGTAGCTTCTTGTAATATAGCCACTATAGGAAATGGCTGTTATGAAAAGAACTTACTTGGCAGATTATGTGGTATACATTGTTGGAAGAGTTACAATATTTATCATTCAAAATAAATATAGAAATTGTCATTGTGATCCCCATTTCACAGAGAGAAAAGTTGAGGCCTAGGAAGTTAAGAGAATTAGTCTGAGAATGCATTGAGTAGAAGAAAAAAAATTTACATCTGGAGCTTGCTTGGCTTTAGAGATCAAGCTTTTTGGATTTAAATTTTTTCTTATCTAGGAGTTGTGATGAAAAGCCATCATTTCCTTCTTACTACTATGTGTTCCATAGTTTCTTTTTTTTTAAGTCTCTGATTTTTATATGGGAATTGTTTTCTGGCTAAGTCTCTTCCATTAACAAAGCATTTCATGAAGTCAGGCTTTGGAAATAGCTCTATTACCAATCTTCCTTCTTTTTTGCATATTTATGACACCAGGAGCCTTTTATATCCTAAAAGGGAGTAGTTAGGGAATTAGCTAAATTGGATGACCTAGTCCATTCATTCCCAAATTTGAATGGACCTCTGTGACCATGATGTGTAGAATTCTTGCCTCCAAGTGGTGGGGAATGGCTTGTTATTTGAGGCCCTGAACATCTTAACCTAAAGGTTATGACCCTGGGTTCTGACTTCTTTCTTTCTTTTTATGCCTTCCTGAGAGCACATCTCAGTGACTGGAAGAGGTTTTGCTGTTCTTAAGAACTGGATCTTTGCACCTGCTTGGCAGACATGGTCAAGTCTTGAAAGTACAAGTTGAATATCTATTATCTGAAACAGAATTGTTTCAGATTTCAAAGGTTTTGGAGTTTGGGAGTGTTTACATAGTCTCAGTAAATATGAGTGTCCTATTTGAGTGTTAGCACTCAAAACGTTTTTAAATTCAGAATTTTGGATTAGAGATGTTCAAATCTGGAGCTCACCCAGCCTGAAAAATACTTGTGTTTTGTAAGAACTCGTTTGGATTTTTTTTTCTTTTCAGAACACACACACACACACGTACGTGTGTGCACGCGTGTGTGTTCACGCATTGTTATTTGCTAAATTTTCCTAAATTTCCATCCCAAAGTAAAAAAGATATAATAAAGTACATCTAACATTTATACTTGTCAGGGCTTGAGAATATAGAGAAGCGCAAAAGGTATGCTTCAAGGAGCATTCTCTGCTGGTAATGCAAGACAGAGATTAAAGAATGGGGAAGTCAGCTGCAGTGGGCTTGAGAGGATGAAACTCCTGAGTGTCCAGGGTTTGAAGAAAGTTTGGCAGATGAAGTACTGTTATGAGGTCTTATCACAAGGCAAAGGAAAGTCTATACTTGGAATACCTGCCTGTGTAGTAGCACAAGGAAGAGGAAGTAGAAAAATGCAACTTTGGCTGCTCTTAAAATCACTTGGGGAAGTAATGATTCTGCTTTGGTGATTTAAGATGTTGCTAGGCATCAGGATTTTAGTTTTATGGTGATTTTAATGTACAACCAAGTTTATGAGGCGATTGCCAAAGTGATCTCTGGATTGACAAAGCTAGCTTTCCCGGTAGCTTTTTAGAAATGTAGCCCCATATCACACCTACAGAATCAAAATTTCATTTTCACAAGATCCAAGGTGATCCCTACGCACATGGAAGTTTGGGGAGAAGACGTAAGAAATAGAATTGAGAAGGGCTGACCTATCTAACCAGGTTTTCTTAGTTGTTATCAGCTGGGAAAGGGTAACAGGTGTGGAGTGATACCAATCCCCCCCCACACACACACTTCCCCAAGGCATTAGAATGCTTCTAGTCAGCCAGAAGTCTCTTCAGGTTATCTCTTCAGGTGATCCACCCCCAAAAAATTTGAGTGCCTTAAGGAGAAAGTAAGAGGACCATCAGCCAAAGATGGTCTTGGAATGAAGATCCTCCAGTGTTTTAAAGTACTAGAGATTCAACTCAGTCTCCAAGTTTGCTAGACCGGCACTCTGCCCCTTGAGCCATGTCTCTAGTCCTTTAACTTTTAGTTTGTTTATTAGTTAGAGTGAGCCAACTTTTCCAAAGCTGGCTGGTTTTGGACTGGACCAAGATCCTCCTACCTTCACCTCCTAAGTATATAGGATTACAAGGGTGAGCTACCATACCCAACCCATTTCCCAAGGATTTTTGATCCTAAGACATCATGTATATCATACTGTGATATAGGATGCACTTGGGGGCAGATATGATGAGTTTGAGAACACATTAAGGGAGAATTTCAGTAACCACATATGAGTAAGTGAGGTGAAGACAGAAGGATCTGGTTATCCTTAAGAATTTGAATAGTGAGACTCAAGATATAGCTCAATGGTAACATATGTACCTACTATATTCAAGATCCTGGGTTTAATCTTCAGTATACCCAGAAAATCTAAATAACATTTAAACACCTTTCCCCAAATCTTCAGCATTTGGAAGAAATGGCAATAGATTGCTTTGTATCTTTTTATTTTTGCATATCTCTGCATGACATTTTCTCCAAAACTGGGGAGAATTTCTGATGATTAAAATCTACTTGTCATAAATAAAGTCATAAACATTCAGTCACTACTCCACATGATCCCCTAGTTCTTGGTGGGTGGGATCAACTGACTTAGGGTTATTGGTGATTTCAAAGGAGAAAAGGAAACAATGATGGTCATCATTTGGCCACTGGGCAGAGAGGAGGAGTTTCAGGAAAGGGAGAGGTTAAAAGTCCAAGTATGAAAGGCTTGCTGTTGTGAAGGACTCTGACAACACGTTCTAGCAGGGACAACCCTCTCAAGGGAAGCCATACATTTCAGGAGATTATTTTCTTTGGGAAAAAGTGCTAAAATTATTAATACATAAATCGATTTATTCTTCAAGTCTGAGCTGAAATTGTACCACTAATTTTTCCCTAGCTGCCTAGTTTATAGTGCATGTGCTTTTCCTTTCTTTTCTCTCTCTCTTACTCTCATCTCTCTCACTTCTTAAAATTCTTTGTAATAGTTCCATAATCATTTGTTTTGTCCTGATAGCCAAACGGTACTGTGGTATCTACTTATTTATAAGTGATTCACTTAGGGTTTTAATTTTTCTTATTTAGGATTTCATCCTATCTCCAAAAATAGATGACACAGAACATGGACCATATCTTTTTTACCTATTAGTATAAATATTGGTGACTTTCTAAGATGAGTCATTTCCTTGGGGAACTTGACTTTATGAAATAGTTGGTCTCAAGGGTGTTCATCATCACATGTAATCAGTTAATACTTCACCTTATACTTCTTAAATTTTCCCAGTTTCATTGATGTTTCTAATTTTAAAAATGGAGGGCATAGAGAAGAAAAGACAGGAGAAATCTCCAAAAACACAGTAAAAATGCAATGTGCATTTATTAGGATTTATAGATAATATCAAAATAGATAATTATCAAAAAATTGGGTTCTTTTTATGCTTTTGAACACTCATTTCAAAATAGATTTTAAAAATTATAAAACTAGTGACATTGATGAAGATGTATCAAGTACACATAAACTGACATGTTGAAACTCTTATAGATTTAAAGAACTTAAAAAAGTTTAAAATTATGAAATTATAGAATCTTAGTAAATATCCCCATTTTCATTGTTTTTAAATTTGGATACTGATTTTTTAATTTCTTCTCTCTGTCTCTTTTTCTCCTTTTCTCTCTCTCTTTTCTAGGTAAGTGGTCTACAACTGAACTACATTCCCCAATCTACCTTCCTTCCTTATTTCCTACCTTTATCCTATTTGGAAGCAGTATCATTTTGTTGTAGAAAAGTAATTATTGAGCATGTCTATAATGAAGTTTGTCACTAGTCTATGTGCATGTGACCCACTGAGATGTTTAGTTTGCATTTTAAGGGTAATGTATTGAATTTAATTATTTTAAGAATTTTAGCTTCAAACTATGGCATACTATTTTCATGACTTGGAAGTAAAAAACTTAATAATATTTGCTAAAATATTACACATTTTGCAACTTGGAATTGCCAGTGTTCCCGAATGTTTTGGGGAGGTGATGTTATTTTATTTGTACTTTGTTGTGATATTTGACATTCTGATAAAAATGAGTGTATATCCAATAGATAACCAGCTAGAATTCAGTCAGGAACAGTGAAAAATAGTTTACTAGGATTATATTAACTCATAAATATATATATATAAAGTTTATATATATATATATATATATATATATATATATATATAAGTTTAAGCCTAAGGTGGGGAAAACCTTTAAAAAGAATTTTTGAAAAATAGTTAATCATTAAAAAAGTCCTTAATGAATCTATCAGTAGTTTGTACTGTTAAAGAATTTTTTATGGCATAATAATGAACATTTATAACAGAACAAAAATAAGCCATTTCCTTACATTAGCCTCTTTGCCTACGGAGGTCATAAAAATTGTTAATGCCAATGAGGTTGCCTTCTGTTGTGTGATGCTAATAGGAAATGGATCATTGTGGTTTATGGGGTACTTAGCCATTTTAGTTCATGATAAATGGCTGACTTCAAGTGACATTCCTTCTCTGATTTCCCACTATTCATCATCTAAAAGAATGGAACCCAAACATGAAGTTGATTTTGAAGTTGTCAAGAGTTTGCTATGGTATAAATCCATCATAAGCCAATGTTTTAACTGATTTAGGAAGAAACAGAATGGGTGAAAACACTCATAAATGTTTTATGCTCCAATTTTCTTTTGTTCACAAGCCAGTTTTGTAGTTGTATCTTATCCTGTTCTGACTTCTGTTACCTCCTCTCTTTCCCTTCCCCCTCTCCAAACATTCTCTGGTTAATTCCTTACACTATGGCATCCTGCACCTCTCCTGATCTCATCTGAAACTCCTGAGATTTTTATCTTTGCAGATGCTTTGATATAACTGAATTTTTCTTGTCCTATAAAATCAGCACTAAATAAGCAGAAAAACTGGTACATATTTTCAACTTGTATATTGTCTGTCTTCCAGTTGAGCATTATACAAAATTAGTATGAAAATATATTTATTGTTTTATTCATGCATTATCCTATTTCTTTCCCTTTTCTCTTCATTTCTTGAAATACTGTTTCTGTTTTTATATGCTCCCTGCCTACCACATCTTCCTGGGTAAGGAAGAAAAAGACTGCCTGTTTGAATAAGATCACATCATTCATTGTGGCAACAATGCTTGATAAGAAATGTACTCATTATCTTGCTCATGTAATTGTAATCCCTCTGTATGTTATTTTCACAATAAAAAAAAAAAGAACACATCATTATGGAGCTTTGTTCTCTAGTCCGTAATCAATTTTCAGGAAGGCTTTTTGGCACTTTAAGATTTATCCAAAATCAAGTAACACCTAAAGGAAGTTTGTATATTTCCAGTGTTATCTTGATGTTTAGACTCAGGTAGAATCTGTGTTTAATTCAGTAGCATACTGTTCTTTATGTTACTGGCATCTACTGGGGTATTTGATAGCTGAAAGGATATTATTCATAAAAGAAAATGTAAATATAAAAATATTTCTGTTTTGGGCTGGGAAGGTGGCTCAGTGGTAGAGCGCTTGCCTTGCATGCATGAGGCCCTGGGTTCGATTCCTTAGCACCACATAAGCAAAAAAGAAAAAAGCCAGAAGTGGCACAGCGCCACAGCGGCTCATGTGGTAGAGCGCTAGCTTGAGCTGAAGAGCTGAGGGACAGTGCCCAAGCCCAGAGTTCAGGCCCCATGACTGGACCCCCCCCACAAAAAAATTCTGTTTTGCCATCATTTAGTATTGTTGATATAATTTACTTCCTTGCTTCTTAAAAGTATTTTGTGCTGCCTTATCTGTGTATATGGTGGATGATCAACAAGGTTATTTTATTTACATTTTAGAAGTTAGGAGGAAACTTCTTGGCTTTACTTGAGGTGCTGGTGTCCTGAAATTTTGAAAAGCTAAATGAATCCTCTTTCCCCTAGGGGCTATCTTCTGACACAGAACATTCTAGTTACTAATAGATCCACCTGAGAGACTTTTTGTGGGGGCCATTAACCCCTTTTAGCAAATGCCATTCAAATATACATTACTCATGAACTTTAAGTCAATAAATTGAAAACATTTGTAGTATCTGAATTCTTGCTCTAGATCCCTAAACACTAATGAGATTTTGGGAGAAAGCCTGGAAGGGCTGGAACTTAAATATTAAGTGGATTTTTTTCTTTTGAAAGCTTAGAAGAAACTTATGGGACATAATTTGACAACATAGTCTTGGATAAATTCCGTTCATCTTTTACAGATGGTTGTGATAGCTGGATAGAAAAAAAACATACTTTTTTTTAACTCTTCAAGTTTATGGAATAGGAATCACTAATTTTGAATACTTATTCAGTTCAGACAAATTAGCAAAACTGTAAAATGACCAGTTCCAATATGCTGCATTAATCTATTCAGATTGTTGAAACACATCTATACTTTAATTTTTGCCCTGTATTTGTATGGAAGAGTCATTAATGACATCAATGCTAGGGCTAGAAGGTGGTTATGAAAGGGAGGAACATCCCAGAACAGTGTGGGAGAAAACTGCAAGGAGAGGGTCTGAGAGCATGAATATCCTGGCAGACCACATGTTTTTGATAGAATTCTCACTACTTAACTCTGGCATGTTGAAGTAAGCACTAATTACCTTTTATTTGCTTCTTTTGTTTTCCCCACCCCCACCCATATTTAGATGTAAAGAGTAAAATATGATCTAAGATATGAGGTATGAAAGAAACACACCTCACCATCACTTATATTAAGAATAAGTAGTATATGTTTTTTTTTCTTTTTGTTTTATTAGGAAGTGGAGGTTCTGTATTCAGATATTTTAAATTACATGGCCAGGCATTTTGAATGTACTGTGATACTGACATGTAGGTCTTCACATGAATGAATACCTTTGAGGTGAAATGTGACATGTTTTTGAGTTGAATTCTTAACCCTAGGCACCGTTACTATCATCTGCTAGACTTGTACACAAATTTCCGAATAACTTCTCTTGAAGAATTTAGAACCTCCCAGATAGAGGATTATTTTTTGTGGAAGTGTTTTTAATTCTAAAATGCAATAGAAATACATTTTTGCAAGGACTAAATTATTAAACATAAATGCAACACTGTTCAGGGACTTTCCAGTTGGTTTTGACATTCTCACTAAAGAATCAGATAGCTGTTAATGATTTTCTCTCTTCCCTTACTGATTTAAAGGTGTGATGTTAGTTTTACTCTGTAGGCTATTCCTCTGCCTCTTAGCACTTCAAAAAGATCTAAGGTCACTTACTGATTATGACTTTGTCACTTCCTGTCCTATTGTCCTTAAAAAAAGGGGAGGGGAGGTTGAGGGCTTAGACCCTCAGTAAAGAAGTCAGTACAATAGAAAATTCTTGATATTTGCATGCCTATTAAATTAAGCACATTTGCTTCTCATCTGAATCTATTTGAGTAGATGACTTATAAGGTTAATACTGAGACTTTGAGTTTCTGTTATGAGAACTGAAATGTCTTTTGTTTCCTTTTTTTGATGAACTTCCTACCAGAACAAGAGAAGCTGAAACTTTTGGGAAACCACCAGGTCAGAGATGTTCACATTTCTAAGATTCTGTTGACCCACAAAATAAATAAATAAAGCAAGCCCTCATGCTTTATTAACACTTTTAGTGAATTGCCTTTCATAAAATTTGCTCTTCTTTTGATGTAGTAGCCTGATAATCCTGTCTTGCTTTTTCTTAGAGGGACTGTAGTGTGCATGCTTGAACTAGCAAACCCTTGTAACCTGGTTCTAAAACAGTAGAGAATACTGCATTGGCTTGCTTTCCAGTTCTCATTTGCTAATAAGCTCCTATTATTTATTTTCCTACTGTGATCATTTTCTGCTATGAGTAATTTGTCAATCATATAACTTCTGGAGGGTAATACTTTAGCTGAGTTGGTTAAGGACATCAAACAAAAGATTTTCTATTTTTAATTTTATTATTACTATTTATTGCATTATGGGTGTTTTAAGACTTTCAATAGATGAGGCACAACAGCTACAGGGTACAGCATGTGTCTCTAATAATACTGTTCCATCTGGATTATTCAAAAAAAGACATTACTGATCTCTTCCTAGAACTCCACCTTTATACATATAAGTGTCTATTCTATATCTTCCTGTGGATACATGTAATAAGTACCAAATATAATTCTTGGTTCGCTTACATAAATATTCACCTTCCTTACACTTGCCTTTCTTAATTTTTCCCCTTTTCAGTTATTGACAGTGCCTCAAAGCCAAAAGGGGGTGTTTCCTATTTTTTTTTCTTTTCTTATAGTTATCACCCATTCAGTCTGCCTGCAGGCCTATGTCTAGAATAGGTTCTCAGTCTTTTTCCCACTATATTTCTAGGAACTTGAACAACTGCCATGGCCTTCTGCCTTCTACAGTCTGTTCTCCATGAAGAGCCAGAGTGATCCTGTTAAAGCATAGGGCAGGTCCTCACCAATTCTAAACCCTAAGGTAACTAACTGCTCATTGCTCTTTGAAAAAAATTCCAAATTCCTAGACCTATAAGGCTTGCACAGTCTGGTATTTGGCTGCCTTCCCAGTCTTATCTCTTATCACTTTCCTCTCACTTACTGATCTTACTTTTCCTGAAGCATATCCATCTCATCCATACCTTAGGGCCTTTGTCTTGGCTGATCTTTGTCTTGGAATGCCCTTTCCTAGATTTTCACATGGCTTACTTCTTCTGTTCAAATCTTTAAAGTTATCTCGTCAGAATAGCCCCTCTAAATGATATCCCTTCCCCCTCCCATGTTCATTTCCATCCCATAACTTTTATTGTTCCTAGAAAAATTTGCTATCTAAAATTCTTACATAGTTACCTATTTATTATAGTTCACTATCCTATGAGGACAGAGGGATCCTGTCTGTCTTGTCCAATGAGGTATGTCTCACGTAATATTGTAACATTGCACGGTATATATGATAGATGCTCAATTAATGTTTATCATCGAATTTTAGATCCATAAGAAGTATAAATTGCTGAATCTGAATTAGTAAAAATAGTCCCTCTAAATCCTAATAATTAGGTGGTTCATAGGAAATAGGGTAGAGCCTGGTTATTCTATTAATTTGTGACAAAGAAAAATCAGTTGGATCTTTTTCTTGTGTATCTGTACATAAACAATGATCATCAGTTCTCAGATCTGTGTATCATTTATTTGTCACTTGATGTGAGTGTTGTATGTTTGAATAATAGTACAAAGCAGTCCTTGTAGATACGAGGCCAAAAGTGTGGTAAGTACCCATTATGATGAGAACAGTTTGCATTAAACAAACACTAACATGCATATATCTCTTTAAAGAAAGAAATCAAATTTCAGACTGAGTGTGGGAAACGACAATTCAGTAAAATTTCTAAACATTTAATGATTTTTTTCTTGGAAGGGATGAATATGTAGGTAATGAAAGCTTATCTTTTTTTGTGACAGTAAATCTTCACAAATCAAGTATAATAAGTTGGATATATGCCTAAGATTAAGGTACAGAAGAGGAAATGGAAATACTTTTTCTTTCTTTTACTGTGGTTTATTAATAAATTTCAATAGGCTACCTGTTGCAGACTCCCCCAAATTAAAAGATGATAATGATGCTTTTGAACTTTTACTCCTTTATTTATGAGTCAATCATTCTAGATTTCTCTTTAACATTCTTTCTCTAGATAGTCTATCAGGTTATTTTCTGTCATGTGACTGGTAATGTTTTCTTCCTCCTTTTTCCCCAATATTCACAAATTTTTTAGTTTCAACTGTCTTCTATCTTCTGTGTGGTAGCAATTTTTCTTTTAGAGTTTTGGGCACTTTTCCTTCCCCTTGTTCAACTCGAAAATCCTAAAATCTGAGTCCTGGGTCCTCTCCCAATAAAAAGCATTACTTATATGTAATTGTCATATTTGCTCAGTTACCCTAATGGGACCTAGGCAGACATCTACAATTAGTGTACTTGTAGCTGGCTGATTCAGGTCTGGAAAAATTAAAGTTCACAATTTCTTTGTTATTTTGAACACTTAATTTTATTCTTAATTTGGGGGGGGTCTGACTTTTGTCCTGGATAAAATCCTGTTTTGGGGGAAGGGGGCAGGTTGTGTGTGTGTGTGTTCTCATATGGAAGGAGAGTTTAAAAGCATTTCTCATTGGGGATTAAGGTTGGATTGGTCATGAGTCAGCACCTAGACAGTTTCCAGAAACTACTAGATCAAGGATAGTGATCACCTCCTGTGATCTTCCTTTTCCTTTCTCTTCTCTACCCTGATAAACTTCTCTACCATGAGCACTACAGCCTTGTTCCTGTGCCTGACTTCTTCCTGCCTGTGGCAGGATCTCAGCAGGAGATCCAAGTGGGGGAGGAGAGTGAGGCTGAGCTAATTATTCTCCTGGCTCCCTCCTGGTGGAGTTGCCTTGGGCTGCTTGTGCCCCTCAACCTAAGGTCATGGTTCTTCACTATTAGACTTTCACTTTTCAGGTTTCTGTAATCAATCCTTCCTCTTGTCTCTTTTCTCTCAGGAGTGGTGATAGTTCTGCTGTCAATGGTGCCAAATGAGGGCAGTGGCACTTGCAGTTCCATTTGCTGTGTTCACTGTTGTCCTTTTCAGATCAACCTTCATAGATAATCCTGATTTGAATGTGCCATTGATTTCTTACTGGGATCTCGTCTGACAAAACTATTCTTCCTTGAAGCAGGTGTAGTGGTACATACCTGCAATCTAGCATTGGAAAAGCTGAGGCAGGAGGATCATTAAGGCCAATGTAGAATGTAGAGCAAGACTTGGTTTCAAAATGAATTGTTTCTTGGATTTTGGATACTGTCAACTATTTTTACCTAAGTACTCACTGTATAACTACCACCCTAAGTGAGTCTATGTAGTGGGCACAAAATAAAAGACAAACTGCCTTTTGAAGCATCTATCTATATTTTGCCTTTTTTGGTGTTCAGTAGCTAATATACATGTCAGAGAAACACAAACCTAGGCAGCCTTAAAGGCCCTTTATCTCAGCCTCACATACTTGTAGGATTAAATATCATTATCATTGTCATCATCATTATTGGTCTATTAGGAACTGATTATGCTTAAAGAAGATCCTTGTTGTCCATGTGTATAAGATTCCAAAGAGACCACTAGTGAGGAAAAACTATGAATGCTCAGGATGCACAGAGCTTAGTACTATACTGCTGATGATTGTTCAATTTACACCACCCCACCCAATTTATGTTAAAGATATGCAGCCTCTCAGCAAATCTAAAAATTCCACTTCATTACTTAGATTAAGTGCATTAGTCTTTATCTTACTTTGGGGACACCATTTTTTCTTTTTTTTGGGGGGGTCCAGTTGTGGGGCCTGAACTCTGGGCCTGGGCGCTGTCCCTCAGCTCTTCAGCTCAAGGCTAGCACTCTACCACTTGAGCCACAGAGCCACTTCTGGCTTTTTTCTTTTTGCTTATGTGGTGCTGAGGAATCAAACCCAGGGCCTTGAGCATGCAAGGCAAGCGCTCTACCACTGAGCCACCTTCCCAGCCCCATTTTTTCTTTTATGAGAAATATTTTCACAAAATTAAGGGTAGGGAAACACTCAGCAGACCATACAATAATTAAAAAACAGCCTGTGAGAACATGGCACTGAGAGCTTCTTTGTATTAATTCAACTGACAAAATGCATACTTAGGAATTTAAAACTTTTGTTTTAAAATTTCTTTCGGCCAGGCACTGGAGGAGGTTCATGCCTATAATCCTTGCTACTCAGGAGGCTGAGGTCTGAGGATCAGTTTGAAACCAGGCCAGGTAGGAAAGTCCATGAAACTTTTAACTGCCCCCAAACAAAACTAACTGCCAATTAACTGCCCAAAACAAAACAAACAAACAAAAAAAGCCAGAAGTAGAGCTGTGATTCAAGTAGTAGAACTCTAGCTTGGCGCAAAAAAGCTCAGGGACAGTGCCCAAGCCCTGAGTTCAAGCCCCTGGACAGGCACCTAAAAAAAAAAAGTTTTTTTTTCTTCAAATATATATGTATGAATACCATAATTGGCCAAAAGCATGTATTAAAAAAATTTTTGTGAATAACAAATCGTTTAAATAGGGATACAGGTGGACCCGTTGCAACAATGAGATGTACAAGTCACAAGTCGTTATGTCGAAAACGAACTTTACAACTTTGGTGCGGAGGGGGGGGGAGGAAGGGAGGGTAGTGGGGAGGTTTGGGGGGGGCCGGGGGAGGATGGGAAAGGATAGGAAGTGGAAACAAAGGAGGAGACTACAATGCTTGATAAGAAATATACTCATTATCTTGCCCATGTAATTGTAACCCCTCTGTATGGTATTTTCACAATAAAAAAAAAATCTGTGAATAAGGTAGACTTATTGTACATGTAGGGCTTTACCTTCATTCTCTTTACTGTATGGGTACCACACAGTGCTTGAACCAATAGAAGTCTTTGACCTTGTGTCACATCACTGCTCAAACACATTTTAAATGCCCAGTTTCCAAACTACTAAGTGCTCACAGTGGCCTTTGACTCAGCAAAGAGGTCCTGGCCTGTTTTCTGGGACCCTACATCCCTTGGTGCTGTTAGACCTTTGTTAATCCACAGTCATTTCTAGCCTTAAAAGCTGTAGAAGAAAGCAGATCACCTACCTGTCTGATTGTGCTGATGCCTGTTCTGTTCTCAGGCTCCAGCACCTAGTTCTGTATGGTGACCTCTACAGTTCTCAAGCATGACCATTTCCTGAGCTCACAACAGGACTTTTCTTGTGCCTTGATCTCACTGGCTAGAAATCTTGCAGTGTCAAGGAAACCCTTTGGGTGACTAGGAGATTACAGCTGAGCACAGGACTTCTTTTCTTTGTTAACATTGGGCAAGGCATTGGGTAAGGCACATACATTTGGGTAAACACCAGATGAAAATTGGTACAATTGACTTTAAAATTATTTTTTTTACTTTAGGTTATTTCTTGGCTGTTGACCACAATTTTTTTTTTTTTTTTTTGGTCATGGAGCTTGAACTATGGATCTGGAAGCTGTTGCTTAGCTCTTTAGCTCAAGGCCAGCACACTCTACCATGAGCCACAGTGCCACATCCAGTTTTCTGGTGGTTTGTTCGAGATAAGAGTCTCACGAACGTTCTTGCCTGGGCTGGCTTTGAACCACAATCTTTAGATCTCAGCCTCCTGAGTAGCTAGGATTACAGGAGTTAGCCACCGGTGGGGGCTTTGACCATACTTGAAGAGAGCCTGCTTTGCATAATTGGGTTGTATCCTTTAGGACCTTAGGCTGTGTGACTTTTCCTACATTGCTGTCAGTGGACCAGTGGGCCATACCTCCTAACCCAAGAAGATCTGGGATAGAGTCAGAAGACACAGCATTAGGCAGAACAAGAAACTTGTAATGCTTTCATTGTATTGGGGTAGCAATGTGTTTAAGTGGCCCTACAACTTAGGAAGATCTCCTGGTCATCTCTAGTGGCATAAAGTGATAATGTTTCGCCAATTCCATACTTTTTATTAGGAATGGAAGACACTTTCAATTAATGTTTAAGTCAAAACTCTCCCTTACATTTGTTGGCAGGTGTGAGTAGGGGTACTGTACCTCATACTGACCTATGTGAGTGTTCTATGGACCATGGGGGGAGCCAAAAGAAAATTCACTGAATGAGTATGACCTTTGATGAAAAAAGGTACCTCTGACCTTTTACTTTCTAGTCTTCTTAAATTTTTATTAAAATTTTTTAAATTATTATTTTGTTTATGTGGTATGGAGGAATTGAACCTAAGGACTGAACAAGCACTCTACCACTAACCCACATTCCTAGCTCCTCTAGTCTTTTTTTTTGTGTGTGTCAGTTGTGGGGCTTGAACTAGGTAACTAATAAAAATTGTATTTGTTATATACAGCATTTATATTGAAATATATATATATATATACACACACATTGTGAAATAGCTAAATATAGCTAATTAAGAAATGTCTTACCTCGGTTGAGGGATGAATGGTTTAATGGCCCAAAATTTTTGTTGAGGGTGATGGATTTGTTTGGGATAAGATAAAGGTGATGGTTCTACAATACTGGAAATGTACTGAATGTCACTGAATTGTGGTTATAATAATAAATGTTATTACTATTTCCCTATAAAGAATAAAAAATCATCCCAGAAAAAAAAAGAAATGTCTTACCTCACATACTGATCATTTTTGTGAAGAGAGCACTTAAAATCTATTGTCTTGGTGATCATTAGTTGTTCTTCTTTCCTCTATTTAGTGACATTGGATTTTCTTTTTTTCTTCTCTCTGCTCATTTGTATCAATCAAGGTCATAGAGGAAACACAAGCCATACTCTAACTGAATGATTTGAGAGTAGTTTCATAAAGCTACAGATAGCAGCAAGTAGGATAATGGAAGTCCCCAGGTCTCATACCAGTGAGATGTACTCATCTCCTCTAGGGTTAAGTATCAGTGAGTGAGCCTTTCCTGGAACTCAGCTACGCAAGATTGTGCAGAGAATTCTGTAGACAGGAGCTGGGACTTTCATTGAAGGATTCAGACAGATGTAGTCCATCTGACTGGTAGGAAAATGCTCTGATTTTGTGCTCCTCTTTCTTTACAATCTCCCCCTTAGTTGCCCATACTGATCATACAGAGCACAGATATATGAGACATGTACACAGGTCAGTCTCCTGGCACAGAGCAAGGTATATATACTAGTATATACACTTTCCCTCCTCTACCTGCCCAATGGCTGTACATGTAACTTTTGTTCTTCCATTGTTGCTTTTATTAACTGCTTCTCTTATTAACTGCATTCTACCCTTTAGAGCTAAAACTATTTTACATCTAGCAAATTACATGTACTGTGGCTGTCCTAACTATTTAGGATGATTTCTTAGTATCTGCACACTTCCTACATGGCTACAGAGATTCTTAGGCTCATTGCCTGCTTATTCTATGTTAAAAAATGTCTGAGTTGCCTTCCATCACTCTTGTGAATCAAAGCATGCATCTTTTACCGTTCTTGAAATCAGTTTTCTGTGCTGAAATATTCAGTCCTATACCTGTACCTAGAAATAGTCAATGACTAAAATGAGCACTCAATAGAGTTTCCAAAGTAACTTCCTAAGAATTGTACTTACCTGCCAATAGGTGGCATTACAAGTCACAGGGGCATGAAAAGGTGACAGTTTTACTAATCACTGAGAAACTGAACTTCTGAACATGTTTAACAAGGTGATTTACTTGTCCAAGGCTGAAGTGAAAAGAGTTAAATGAGACTGGAAATAGACAAGATAGATACAAGTGATACTTTTCTAGAGATAGAATATATAGAGCTGATCCTGGTAAGACATGGGAGGAATAGAAAAGTGAAAGGTAGTTCATTTCTGAGTATGACATCATTAACTCAGGAAGAAATAATAGATGAGTAGTAGATTTCCTCTGTAAATTGAGAGGTTATGTCTAAACCTGTTGGCAAATGTCTGTGAAAAAGTCATAGGAACACTTACAGACATATATCTGGAATCCAGGAGAGTGGCTGAGATTAGAGAAATTAAGGTGCTTAAAGATGTAGAAGTAAGATCCTCAAAGCATAGAGGAGTGGTCACTTTTCAAACTTAAGCTGATGGTAGTGTTACTTGACTTCTGTGCCCCCTCCAGAGACCTGTGATTCAGTAGATGATACTGTTCTAGGACTTTTCAATGTTAATTAACACTCTTGTGATTCTGATGTACTTTGAGAAGCACTGGGTCTTAACAGAGAGAAGTTGATGATGACTAATCCTTTATTAGGTTGGAGGAAAATGGGAGCAATGGAGAATAGAGTAGATAAGTAGACAGTGGTTCAATTCTTGGCTTCTGAGTCAAAAGAAAGCAGAGTTCGAGGCTCTAGAGAGAGGTCTTCTGGATTGAGGACCAAAAACATTCTAGTTCTCACACTGTTTAGCAGAGGCTCTCAATTTTTTTTTTGTCTTAGGAACCTTTACATTTTTTAATTTTTTTTTGGTCGGTCATGGGCTTGGACTCTTGGGCTCTGTCCCTCAGCTCTTCTACCATTTGAGTCACAGCACCTCTTCCAGCTTTTTCTGCTTACGTGATGCAGAGGAATCGAACCCAGGGCCTCATGAATGCAAGGCAAGCACTCTACCACTGAGCCACCTTCCCAGCTCCATTTTTTAAAAATTTTAAAGATACTGTACAGAGGGGTTACAGTTACATATGTAAAGTAATGAGTGCATTTCCTATCAAGCATTGTTACCCCCCTCCTTTGTTTTTCCCCACTTATCCCGTCCTTCCCTACCTCCCTCCCCAACTCTCCCACCCCGAAGTTGTAAAATTTGTTTTCAATATAATGTCTTGTACATCTCATTATTACAATGGGTCAACCTGTGTCCTTGTTTCAGCATTTTGTTATTTCCCTTCCCCTCCCCAAATTAGGAAAATGTATATACAAGATACAGGGCACTAGAATCAAATACAGTGACAACAGGGTTATAGCATAGGGGAAGAACATGCAAAAGAAACTTTTTTTTTTGGGTCCGGTCATGGGGCCTGAACTCTGGGCCTGGGCGCTGTCCCTCAGCTCTTCAGCTCAAGGATAGCGCTCTACCACTTGAACCACAGTGCCACTTCTGGCTTTTTCTTTTTGCTTATGTGGTGCTGAGGAATGTAACCCAGGGCCTCATGCATGCAAGGCAAGAAGCGCTCTACCACTGAGCCACCTTCCCAGCCCTGAGGTCCTAGGTTCTATTCCTCAGCACCACATAAGCAGAAAAAGCTGGAAGTAGTGCTATGGCTCAAGTGGTAGATTGCTAGCCTTGCGCTGAAGAGCTGAGGGACAGTGCCCAGGCCCGGAGTTCAGGCCCCACAACTGACCCCCCCCAAAAATTATGAAGGTTCCCAAACAATTTTGGTTACATGAGTTTTGTGCTGCTAGACCAGTTATCCAAAACAAAAGCAATGACTGTGGTGTTTCTTGATTTTCATAGCATAAAAGTACAACATCGACTATTGCAAGCTATGAACAGACTTCTTGAATATCTGGCCCAAGTCAGCTCCAATACACCACTGGATAGCTATCAATATTTACCATATAATATTTAGAATTAGGAATTAAAGTTTATTTCATTTAAAGTAATAGTCATTCTTTACATGAGGACATAAATCTATTTTTATGAAAAATAATTATTTTCTAAAATAAGAAGACCAGCATTATGTGTGTATTTGTTTGTTTGTTTGTTTTTATTAGTGTCTTTAGAGTCTGGCTTAATGGAACACAACTGGATTTTAAATCTATTTCTGCTTTCAAAATGTTATAATATTACATGTTCCATAGCCAGTGGAAAATCTCACTCTGTACTCATGAAACAATGAGTGTAAAACATAAATTGCATATTATTATTGTCACTATGATGATGATGATGATAATTATGACAGTTGACCCAGATACCCCTGTGAATCTCTGTGCCACATTTTAAGAACAAATACTATACAGAAAAAAAGTCTACAAAATTTTATTGATTTTATAATCTATTTGTTTAAATCTGAGTAACAATTCCCCATATTGTATGTTGATATAATATCAATACATTATATAGATAGTGAAAATGTACAAAACAAAACAATGTTGGAACTGAAAACATAAATAAGAGATTAAATTTTGTTCATGCTCCCCAAGTATTATGTTGCTAGCCTACACATACCTGAAGACCCTTTGTTGCAGAAGATACAGCTAGGCATGAAAACCTTTGGATTTAGTGAATAAAGGGCCTGTTTTGTCCACTTTTGAGTAAATAATACCCATAAAGTGCAGATAGAAGTAATAATTAAAAGGAGTAAAAAGAATGACTCATGTTGAGGAAATTGAGAAGAGCAACACTTTAACACTTGGTAAGGAACGAAGGACAATAATTGATTTTCTTGGCCAACGAGTACTTAGGAAGAAGAGATATTTGAGTCAAAATACTTTAAAAAGAGCCAATTATCAATGCAAACATGAGTTATCTTTGACTTCTCTCCCAAAGGGAACATAACAAAAGTAATAATGTCCTTGGCAAATATTTTAAAGGTATTCTGAGAACGATGTTTTTATAACAGAGCCAGGAAGTATAGTTAACAGCTACATGGAGGTTTGATTATTCTAAGTAGGTCAGAACAATTCCTTCTTCTAATGGTTTTGAATTGACATGAACAGGCAGATCTGGTCTTTGCTTTTGCACATAGGTATACCTCTTCACAAAGGAACTTATTTTCTTAAGTGATCTATTGGAGACAATCCTCTGGAGAGTGATAAATTGTTCCTGAGGTGGTACTCATCTATCTGCCTGATCACTATATCTTTCCCTTCCCCAGGCACATGTACTGGTCAACATGGGAACTTTATTGTAAAGGTATTGTGTTTGATTAAGATACCAGCTAATTACCCAGCAAAGCTTGGTTAGCAAGTATTAGAATTTCAAGCCTGTGGAGATATATATATATATATATATATATATATATATATATATATGTATATATATATATATATATATATATATATGAAAGAGAGGATTTCAATAGCTTCATCTGCAAAGTCAAGCACCTAAGAGTAAAATTTTAGTGACTATGAAAGCACTCACCAAACCAATCCATGGAGACAGCTGTCTACTAACTCTAAAAAGTCCATTTTGAGAGCTTTAACATATATTCTACCTTATGGTGACAACAACACAAATATCTTAATTGAGTATCATTAAGTGCCAATAATATAAGCTAACTCAGTTCACTTCACCTTCCAAGAGAACTCAGCTAGGTAAGTAAATTCATCAACATTTTACAGAAGAGGTTTTGAGAGTAAGTTGCCCATTAAGAGGCAAAAGAGAGGTACAAATGCACAGACACAGAATCTGTTCTCTTTTATTCTCATGTAATAGCAAATATTAAAAAAAACATCCAGATGATTTGTTTTTGGTTTATGGTTTTTAATGTAATTTTGTAACAGACAAAGCATGCCAACAAAAAGTGAAAAGTATGTAAGTTGTAAATACTCTTTTTTGTTTTTTTTTCTTTCCATCTGAAACTCAACAAAACTCCCCTCACAACTTGGCTCCACAGAACACTTCTCAGAATTCTCTGAAATACTTGACTCAAATTTATGTCTTCTCCATGAGTCATGTCACACTGTTATTTCTCTATTTTCATGGAATATAAAATTGACAACTTCTTTTATTTTTCTTTATTGCCTATGCTTGTATGGATGTTTTTCTCCTAAATATAATTAATCTGTGTGTGTATGTGTGTGTGTGTGTGTGTGTGTGTGTGTGTGTGTGTGTGTGTCCAGGTATCCTAGGGCTTGAACTCAAGTCCTGGGTGCTCAGGGCCTGGGTGCTCTATCTGAGCTTTTTAAATTTAAGGCTAGTGCTCTATCACAGCTCAAGTGGTAGTGGCTTTTTGAAATAAGAATCCCTACTGACTTTACTGCCAAGGTTGAGTTCAAACTATGATCCTCACATCTCAGCTTCCGGAGTAACTAGGATTATAGCTATGAGTCACTGGCACCTAGCTAAACTTTATTTATTTATTTATTTTTGTTGTTGTTGCTGGAGATTGAACCTCAGGCTTTGCACATATACAGCATGTACTAAACCACTGAGCTACACCTCCAGCTCTGAAATTAATTGATTTGTGAAGGACTGGGGTTTGAACTCAGGGCCTCATACTTGCTTAGCAGGTACTCTACCACTTTAGCCACACCTATAGCCCTTTTCTGCTTTAGTTATTTTTCCGGAAGGGTCTTAATTTTTTGCCTGGTGCTGGCCTAGACCTCGATCCTCCCACCTACAGCCAGCCTCTTGTGTAGCTGGGAGTGTGTATCTAACTTATTGATTGAGATTGGATCCTGCTAATGTTTTTCCTGTGTTGTCCTGGAACTATATTCCACCCAGTCTCTGCCTCCTTGAGTAGCTAGAATTCAAGATGTGGGTTTTCATACTTAGCCTTTTTAATTTTTAATTTTAATTTTTGGAATTTTAATTTTTTTAGGTAAACAAAATAACCATCTACCAATTTCTTGCTTATGTTGAATCAGAAAGTAGACACTTAACCCCTGTCTGGCTAAAGCAAAATCTACAAAGTAATTTCTATAGGAAGGATTCCTTAGGACATAGGATTTGTTTGCCTTGCCTATTTGCTGGCTCTTTTTAGGTCTGTTATCAGTGGTTTTTCACTAAGGTGGCCTAGTTCTTGTGGCTCAAACTAAGTTGCCATGGTGAAGATGTGTGTCCATTCTTTGTCACAGTTTTTTTTTCCGCAATATTTGCTTTTTATACATAGCCAATTCTTAGAATTTCAGAGGTGATGGAAGATGGAAGGTATTTTCATAGGCTTTGTAAAAGCTTGGACACAGATACTTGGAAAACTATTAATAAAGTCCTCAATGCTAAAAATAATTATTCTTCCATAGGCCCTTGGCACCAGAAAAAAGGTCTTTTTGGTATATAATAGGCACTTGATAAATGCCTATTAACAAGAAAAGATGGTAGTTTGATTTAGGTGTCAGCAGGAATACCCAGAACAATGAGACTAGGACATTTGACTTTCAAAGTAAGAAGCAAGAACCTACTGCAGCCAGCATTATGGCTCAAGTTCATAATTCTAGCTACTGGGATTATTGCAGTTCGAGGCCAGCCCAACCAAATCAGCAAGACTCCATTTCAGTCAATAAACTGGGTGTGGTCATGTGCATCAGTGATCCCAGCTATATGAAAGGTAGGTAGGTAGGAAGGTAGATAGATAGGAAGGTAACATTCTGAGACTGGCTGGGGGAAGGGGAACAAGCTTCTACCTGAAAAATAGCTAAATAATATTTTTTTAAAAGTTTGTGGGCATGGCTTCAGTGGTAGAGTACCTGAAACTCCAAATTCAAAATTCCAGTACCACCAAAAAAAAAAAAAAAAAAGAACCTACTATAGACTTGTGACTCAGTATTTTCTAACATCCTATTTCACATTTTTTGTTACTTATTTTTTCTGTAGCAGAGTCTGAATGTTGTTTAGGTAGGCTCAAGTGATCCTCCCAATTCAGCTTCCTGAGAAACTGGAACTACAGGTATACCACTGTGCCTAGTTTATGGTTTATGTTTTGTGGTAAATTTAGCTCAGGGTTTGGTGAAGGTTTTCTCTAATGGATCCAAAGTAAATATTTTAGTATTTGTAGGCCATCCATGTAGTCTCTGTTGCAATAGCTGAACTCTGCTGTTGTAATATGAAATCAGCTCTGGACAATAAGGACAGGCAGTGGGCTAGATTTGGCAGGAGAGCTATAGCTTATTCCTTCCTGATTTTAAGTATTGAAATATAATGAACTTCATATAAAATATTTTGTAAGTCAGTTTCCTATCTTGAAACAAAATGAGCATATTAAAGTCTTAAAATAGGTGTAGGTATGGCCTTGCAACTGCTAATGTAGGTCAGTGGATTTGGAAAGTAGGTAAAAGAGAAAGAGGTTGCATTTAGTGATATTTGTTAATCTAACTATTAATTTCAGATATTGGTTATATGCTTTGACCTAGTTTTTTTTTCTTTGGAGTTGTAATCAGCAATGATGGCAAATATTTATGTACAAATATTCAATGTATTTTTTGAGGCAGGGTCTTACTGTGTAGCCCATGCTGGCTTTGAACTCATCATCCTCCTGGGTGTTGGGATTATAAGTATATACTACCCCACCTGGGTAATATACATCATCTTAAATAAAAATTTAGGAGTCCATTCAAATGTCCAACTTTAAAGAGATCATTAGGTCTAATATATGTTCACATAGGCCAGGTATAGTAGTGCACACGTGTAATCCCAACACTGGGGATGCTGAGGCACGATTGCAAATTCAAGGCAGATTTGGGAACAAACCCTGTTTCAAAAAAGAAAGGAAGAAGAGAGGAGAGGAAAACCAATGATATATTCGCATAAAATATACACCTACTAGCTTCCCCATAGCTACAACAATTTTGGAGCTCAGGGAACCAAGAGAATGCATGTCTGAATACTTAAAAGCTATAAGGAAAACAAGCTAACTGCTAAAATAGGGTTCTTCCTCCTACCTTGATATATACATCTTCTTCATGTCTTAGAAGGCCAACTTTAAATTTTATATTCTCTGATACTTTGGAATACCAGGCTAAAATGGGGTAGTTTAAAGAGAAAGAACCCATTGCTCCTCTCAGCTCTGTTCCAGCTCTGCACCAAGAGAAGCCTTACACACACTTGTAGGGAGACCCCATCTGTACATCTGAGGTCCATCAATGTCCTCTGACCCCTTGAGTTCTCATTGGTCTAGGGTACACAGCATGCACCCTACAGACTATCCTCTTGGAACAGGTCTGGGAAAGGAGTCTAAACAGGACCTTTTGGTCATGGCCTTTCAGAATCCCAAGTATCTTGAGAATGGCCTGGAGGAATGGCACAAACTGGATATATCCTTTTTATTCTGTGCATTCCTCATCTCAGACAAGGGGTATAGCTAGAGATGGGCCAGAACAGAGCTGCTGTAAAGCAGGTCTCTGGACAAGGCAGCGTTAACCTGATTGAAAGGCAATATTGCCCACATCAAGGTTTAGTTAAAGGTTTTGACAACATGGGGCCATTTTCAGTATGATTGTATGTGAAAGATGTGTCGAAATAAATAAGAAGACTGATGTCAATTATATGAGGACAAATGCATATAAAAAGAATTAGAAGGAAAATAGTAGAACTAGAAGGAAGGAAACATACCCAAATGCTGAATGCAGTTGCCTCTGAGTGTTGAGGTTAATATGATTTTTTTGGTTTTAAATTTTTTCTTTATACACATTTCCTATGGAGAACATGCATTGCATTGATAATCTGATAATAATTAAAAATGTCTTAAAATATAGGTCAGTGGTGTTCATAAATGCAGTATAGGAAAGATTCTTTTTCAGTCTTCCTTTTATTCTCTTTAGAACATCTTTTATTGCCTCTTTATTTTAAGATTCTTACAAAGAGGGATATTTTGAATATGTATAGAGGAAGGTATTGTGGGACAGTGGGAAGGGAGAGCATGTCTTAACTTGGATGATATCCAAACTTCACTAGCTGTGTGTGAGAGAACGCTCTCGATTCCTTCTCCCCTTGTTGGGAAAATGAGGATAATTATGGCTATACCATTAAATGCTTATGGGAAGTCCTTGTACTGGCATATGAAAATAACTTGGTACATAATAGCTATTAGTATTACTTTCCTGACTCTGCCATCTTCTCTCCTGCTCTGACTTGACTGAGAACAGAGATACAAATTCTGTCTCTCAGGTGTCTGATATTAATGGGAAGGAAACACATAACAGATATGATGACCAACTACAGAGAAGTGTTCAAATACAATGTGATCAGTTCAAATAAGGAAGGGGGTGATTGGTTGTGGTATAGGGTTGCATTAACAGTTCATTTCTTCTGGGTCTGATGAGGCTTTTAAAGAAATAGCTAATTCTTTTTTTTTTTTGTCTTTTTCTTTTTGGTACTGGGGATCGAACCCAGGACGTTGCATTTGCTAGGCAAGCGCTTTGCCACTGAGCTACATCCCAGCCTAGAAATAGCTAATTCTTAATTGTGTATGTTAAAATATAATTCAAACCAGAAGATTTAAATCCAGAACTTCCCAGAGATTACGACTAGAGTTCCCATGATCCTGGATACATTAATTAACTGGATGCAAGAGTGCATGCAACACACATTTCTTCAAAATTCACTTAGAGGTTAGATGAGGAATGTAGATATTAACTTCACTATAGAGCTAGTTGCTAGCAGTAATCAGCTGATTGCAGTAAACCAAGGAACCACATGTTTGTGGCAAGCCAAAAGCCAATCTGTCACCTTTAGCACTTGCATTATTTAAGACATCACCAAAACTAGGGCATGAACAATTTCCTTTTGTTCCAGTCTTTGTCTAAGTAGTGGAAGAGAGAAAAGGGAGAGAGGGAGGAAGGGAATGAAGAAGGGAGGGGATACCACGCTCAAATTATAGAAAACCAGAGAAAGTATAATATTATATTAGAATTAATGTAAGATTACAGCTGAAATTTGTCTCCCAGATCTTTTTGTCTCTCCCAAATGACAGTGACTCATTTTGAAGGTGGCTGAAAAGACCCAGGATTAATGAGAAGAACACCAAGCACAAAGATTATTATCCCTGCCTTAACCACATGCTTTTGTATTGTAGGGACTTTCTGAGCTTGTATTTTTCCACGTTATTTGGCAGTAAAAACTACCTCCTTGCTTTTGGGCTGCTGTAAAGGATGTAGGTAATGTTTAAGTTGTTTAAAGTATCTGAATAAATACAAAATTATACTGCTGTTGTTGTTACAATCATGGCTTAAAAAATCCTATTTCACCTGAGGCCAAGAATGGTGGCACACACCTGCAATCTCAGCATTTAGGAAGTGGAAGCAGGAATATTTTGTGCTTGAGAGGTTTGCCTGTTAACTTGCTGCATAACGAGTGCAAGATATATAGTAATACCCTCCCCCCCAATTTTTTTATTATGTTACCATTTCTTAGCCATTAGATATAAGCTTATTGAGAAAAGCATCTTCTTTTCTAACACTTTTGATCATTTCATCTGTTCTGTTATATAATGCTAAAGTAATTGCGAACCCAATATATAATAATTTTGCAGTTATAAAAAAAACAAATGTGTCTATTCAGTGTCTTTCATGGAATTAGAAAGTATGATCTCCCACTTATAATCCTAGCTACTCAGGAGACTGAGTTCTGAGGATCCATGGTTCAAAGCCAGCCTGGCAGGAAATCTTTTTTTTTTTTTTTTTTTTGGGTCCGGTCGTGGGGCCTGAACTCTGGGCCTGGGCGCTGTCCCTCAGCTCTTCAGCTCAAGGCTAGCTCTCTACCACTTGAGCCACAGCGCCACTTCCGGCTTTTTTCTGTTTGCTTATGTGGTGCTGAGGAATCGAACCCAGGGCCTCGAGCATGCAAGGCAAGTGCTCTTCCACTGAGCCATCTTCCCAGCCCCTGGCAGGAAATCTTGTGGGGCTATTATCTCCAATTAACCACCAGAGAACCTGAAAAACTGTGGCTCAAAGTGGTAGAGTGCTAGCCTTGAGCAAAAGAGCTCACAAATAGTACCCAGGCCCTGAGTTCAAGCATCATGACCCACAAAGAGAGGAAAAAAGAGGGGAGTGGGGGGAAGGAGGGAGGGAGAGAGAGGATCTTCGATTCATATGTCTCCCAGCTTTGAACTGAATGCCACTGAGATGACCCAGCATCTTGAGTTCAAGTCCTAGTCCAGCAAGCAAAAAAGCCCCCAAAATTGTCAAGAATACTTCGCTGTTGAGGCAAGCATGGTGAAAGTACAATAGATGTTGATAAGGAGGACCATAAAAACATAGAGATATCTGAACTCTTGTTTCATAAGTGTATGTAAATTATTTTTCATTATAAACAACTGGAAAGTGAAAGCTACATATATTCATTACAAATATGATTAATCAGAAATTTCCAAACAAGTGACTTGTATTAAAAAGATTTCATGTTTTAATTGAAGATTAGGTGATGAATGTATGTTTACATATATATATATACACATATATACATACATCAGATAATCAGATAGAAATTATCAAATAAACCATATAGTAAAAAGTTCTTCTAATCACTGCTAAAAAACAAGAATTTAACCCAAAGACACTAGCACTCAGGGAATATATGACAAATAAACAGAAAAGTGAGATTTAGGAGAGCTTAGAAACGAAGTAGAAGAGAAAAAATTAGGAACCAAAACATTCTTGGAAACAACACAAAAAAGAGACATATTCTGATCAAGAGTTCAAAGGCAGCCTGGTTACTTATCAAGACTTTGTTTCCATATAAGGCTTAAAAATATCTGAAAACAGAAACAGGAAGCATGGCTCAAATGGTAGCATACTAGCTGTGAGTGAAAAAACAAGTGAGAGCTCAAGACGGAGTTCAAGCATCAGTCCAATAATCTATCTGTCGTGTGTATGTGTATACATGTGTTTGTATGTATGTATATGTGTGTGGTAACAAGAAAGTTTTAAAACCTTGTGTTATCAAGAACTATTATTAACAGAACTAGTAGAGGGAAAGTCAGTGCTGGTGGCTCACACCCACAAACCTAGCTCTAATGGGAGATTAAGAGCAGAAGGATTATAGTTCAAGGTTATCCCAGAAAGAAAAGTTTGAGAGATAACTATCTCATAAAATAGCCAGCAAAGAAAAGACTGGAGGCATGACTCAGGTGATAGAGCATCATCTTCGCAAGTGCATGTCCCTGAGTTAACCCAGTACCACTGGGAAAAAAAAAAGTATGTGTGTATATAAATGAAATGGAGAAGTATGGTAAATGATTGAAGAACACTGATTTCTTTATCTTTTATAGCCACGGGTCAAAGATACAATTTAAGATATAAATTTAAAGATCATGGTATGAAGGTAAAGGCTTAGAAAAAATGGTTTTTATCAACTAAAATCAGGTAAAATAGTGAAGAATGTAAAAAAAGTAAAGAATCAAAATATGCTAAATTTGTCATTATTCATTATGGAGTCCATGGATAATATAGAAATGAAAGTTTAATTATAACCTGAGTAATAAATAACCACCTAACAGAACACTTCAGAATTATCAGAAGAAAAATACATATAGAAAAACAAATGCAGTTCACACAGTAAACATTTTTGTCTCTTTTACAAGTTGCGGGGTCTTATGTTCACTTGGCTTCCTTCCATAGCTGGTGTTCTACCAGTTGATCCGCTCCTGCTGGTCTTGTTTTTGTTGGTTATTTTTAGAAATAGACTCTCTGGGACTTTTCCATCTGGGCTGGTTTTGAACAGTTCTCTGCATTTCAGCCTTCTGTGTAGCTAGGATTATAAAAGCCTGGCTCAGTAATGTTTTTTAAAGCCATAAAAAGGCTGGTGGCTCACACCTATCATCCTAGCTACTCAGGTGGCTGAGATCTGAGGGTCATAGTTCAAAGCCATCCTAGGCAGTAAAGTTCACGAGACTCTTACTTCCACTTAACTACCAGAAAGCTGGAAATGGCACTGTGGCTGAAAGTGGTAGAGTGCTAGCCTTGAAAGAGCTCAGGAACAGCACCCAAGCAGTATTTGTACTAGCCATTGTTCTAGATATTGGTGCTAGGTAATGGCACCCAAAGAATATATAGTAGTAAACAAAATAAAATAACAATAAGCAGAGTAAGCAATCAACTGAAAAAGCTAAAATAGCTAAAACTAAATAAATCCTAGGAAAGCATAGTAAGGGTATCCAGACCCTGAGTTCAAGCCCCAGGACTGGCACACAGTGCACGGGCATGTACACCTGTGCGAGCGTGCGCACACACACACACACACACACACACACACACACACCACTACACCAACACCAATAACAACAACAAACTGACTTCATAGCTGGATGCCAGGGGATCACTCCTGTAATCCTAGGTACTCAGGAGGCTGAGGATCCTGATTTGAAGACAGCCTAGGCAGACAAATCTAAGAGACATTTAATTCCAGTTAACTATCAAAAAGCCAGAAATAGAAATGTGACTAAAGGGCTGGGAAGGTGGCTCAGTGGTAGAGCGCTTGCCTTGCATGCTCGAGGCCCTGGGTTCGATTCCTCAGCACCACATAAGCAAAAAGAAAAAAGCCGAAAGTGGCGCTGTGGCTCAAGTGGTAGAGCGCTAGCCTTGAGCTGAAGAGCTGAGGGACAGCGCCCAGGCCCAGAGTTCAGGCCCCACGACCGGACCCCCCCCAAAAAAAAAAAAAGAAATGTGACTAAAGTGGTACCCATGAGTAAAAAAAGCTGAGTGAAAGGTGCTAAGTTCAAGCCCCAGTACTAGCATGGGCACACATTTAAAAAAACAAAACAAAACAGACAAACTGACCTCAAAAGACAATTTAGTTTCATCTACTGCAATATAAAAAATAGGAAAAATTGTGAAAGAGCTACTTCCCCAAAGATCACCAATCCCAGATTTTGCATGGGGTAATTTTATTAAACTTCTAAGAAACAAAAATTCTAATTCTAATTAAACTAGTTGGAAGAAAGAAAACTTTAAAATTCCTTTTATGAGGCCATGATGACATTGGTAGCTATCAACAAAGACAGCACAATACAGATAATTTCAGAGTTCAAAAGTGTTTTAAAAGAATGTTATATCATTGCCAAGCAGGGCTAATTCTAGGAATTCTAAAATTGTTCAGATAATTTTCCACATTAGTAGAAAAAGCATATATTATCTTCATAGATGTTTAAAAGATACTCTATAAATCTGACATCTGCTTTTAGTTAAAAACTCTTGAAAGATCAGGGAAGGAGAAGAAGAGGAGGGAAGGGAAGGAAAGGAATAGAGAGGAGAGGGAAAAGGAAGGGAAGAGAAAGTTTCATTGGCATGACATACTTGTGTATACCATCTAAACTAGGAATATTCAAGTTAGTATTTTTTTCCTGTTCTCTTACAAATCCCACATCAGCAATTTAAAAAAGAGAGAAACAGATATAAAACTTCAACTCTGACTGTTCTAGATGACATCTGAAATATCAGTAATTCACGAGAAGGTTCCACTCAATACACTGAAGAGAAAACTAGGTCCTGGGTAGATTGCTTAAGAGCAAAGGCCTTGTTCTCAGATCTGAGCCAGAGCTGATAGAACTGGTGAATGGTTATCAAAGTAAGTAGAACATCTTAGGATAAAAACCTTCTAGCCTGAAAATAAAAGATGGTTTAGTTCAACTCATAGAAACTAAAGTTGTCTAACAATATAACTTCAAAGCAGAAGATAGTTAAGTATGTAATTATCTTAGTAAACTGAGAAATGGTGAACTGAAAAAAAAAATTATAACTCACATCACAACAGACTCACAAAGAATGTTTTCACAATAGCCTCAAAAAAAAGGAAAAATGGTAAAGAACAACTACTAAAGTAGCTACAAATGCCCCCCTTTCCTTTATTTACAGTATTAAATATTGAGCCAAGGGCCCCATGTATGCTAGGTGAACATTTGACCAACTGATCTACATCTCAGTTGAGATTCTTAACCTCATTCAAAATAGGAGGAATACAAATTAAAGCTAGCATGACATATTGTTTTTCTCTAAATAAATAATCACAGTTATCACATTCAGTGGGTATAATGAAGCAATTGCTCTCATATATTGTTAATGGGATTAATATAATTTCTGTGGAGAACAATTTAGCAATACCTGTCAAAATTTTAGATGTATGTATCCAGAAATTTTACTTCTAGGAATTTACCTTTCTGATGTACAAATTGGAATGGCTACATGATTATAATGAAGAGTACTACTGTAATATGTATATATGTATATATATTATATTTTATGTATAATATATTATATTATGTATAATATATTATATACATATATACATATATATACATATATATAAATTTATATATATACATATATATGTATATATAATCATTACAGTAGTACTCTTCATTTTATATATATATAATCATTACAGTAGTACTCTTCATTATATATATATATAATCATTACAGTACTCTTCATTATAACCAAAGATTTGCTACTCACTAAGTGAACAGATTAAATCAATCATAAAATACTATACAGCCATAAAAATAATACATAAACTCTATATATTTGGATATCTTCTACAATTGTAGAAGAATAAGTGAAGTAAAAAATTACAGAAAAATGTTTGTTATATGCTACAATTTGTATCAGTACACACACACACACATACACATACACATACATATGCCATCTTCCCTCAGATGAAGAAACAAAATCTGGCAATAGTAGTTCTTTCTAGGGAGACTTTTGAGTGGAAGAAATGTTATTTCTTATCGTGTGTATATGCACTGTGAGTAATTATTGCCTACTTAAATACTATTTTTTCAAAAAGGATAAACATTCCACGTAATTAGGGAATAAGTAATTCTTATTTCTCTAGAGAATCATGAACTCTAACTTACAGTTTTTAATAACAGAAAATATTTAGGATTTATTCTCTTAAATGCTCAGTTTTAGAAAGTTTTATAGAAAACTTTCAAGTATTATAGATTATTAATTGCTTAAAAGAAGAGTGTCCTTATCTTAATTATTTAGGTTAATTTTTGCACTTTGGTTTTGGTTTGGGCTATGTTATAGACTAGAACTCAATGTCTCTAAACTGAATGGCTCCAAATTTTGTTTATTTGGACTTTTTTTGCTGTTCTTTGTGGGGTTTTTTTGGGGGGCGGGGGTAGTTTACTGGAGGTAAGATTTACGGACTTTCCTGCCTAGTTTGGCTTTGAACAATGATCCTCAGATCTCAACCTCCTAATTAGCTAGGACTAAAGGCCTAAGCCATCAGTGCCTGGCATATTTTGTGTTCTTTATCCTTAAAAAAAAATTTGTGCTATCTTCAGTCTTTACTTCTGTCAGTGTCAGATTAAAAACTTCCTTCTTTTTTTACCTTCATTGACCCAACCCCTAACACCTATTCTTTTGATCATATAGTCAAACTTCTTTAAACTGTGTCTAAAATGAGAGGAAATAAGTTTGGGCTAGTGCCTGATGGCAGACCTTGAATGAAATATAAAGGCCTGCAGAAGGGGCTGTGGTGCTGCCTGTGCATCTGTGTATATACTTACTTGCTTACTGTTAGATACTGTCTCCAATAGTTAAACATTCTGAGTAAGTAGCTCCTGGAGAGAGAAGCTGTTACCTTATTTGAATTGTTGTAAATTTTGGGTATGTTCCTTAGTTCTGCTTATTAAATAATAATATTTAATAAAATAACTACTCCCAGCATAGTCCTCCACCTCACCTTTATTGACCCTTATGGAAGAAGTACTATATTATTTTCATTCTGGGTAAAAATGAAAACTTTAATGGAGAGCTTAGTTGTAGGAGAATTTAATGCTGATGTTGTTCTATTCCTATGGTTCTTGGGGAAAATATATGTCTTAATTAAATGTGAAAGATGTTATTCCAATAATAAAATGACAAATAATTAGAAATCCTAGGAAACTGGCAATTTTTGTCTAAAATCCAATTGGATTTTTTTTTTGTATCTTTATCATTGAAGATGTTTCTAAGGTAATTGCTCCATTTGGGGAACTACAGAAGACCATATTTGACATCTTGCCTAAGAGTGTAGTTGTCAATTCTAATATACACAGAATTATTACGGTATACATTCTCATTGGAAACTCACTGGGATTTCAGAAAAGTTCTGAATAAAATATCTGATATAAATTTGCTTCATTGGTATTTCTCTTGTTTTATGTCGTTTAGACATAATTAACTTTATTTTTAGCCTGCTAGTGACACTAAAGTCTGATTCAGTAGAGAAAACCTACATAAGTTTTATTTATTTTCACCCAGTTAGCCTAAGGAACTTGTCGCAAAGCTTATTAGATAGTTTTTGTGTGTGTTTGGGGGTGGGGGTTTGAACCTTCTAGGCTGCAACTTTTTTTTTAAATAAAAGTTTATATAGGGGAAGGTAGCTCAGTGTTAGAGCTTGCCTTGCATGCATGAGGCCCTGGGTTCGATTCCTCAACATCACATAAGAAGAAAAAGCCGGAAGTAGCACTGTGGCTCAAGTGGTGGAGTACTAGCTGAAGAGCTCAGGGACAGTGTCCAGGCCCAGAGTTCAGGCCTCACAACCGACCAAAAAAAAAGAAAAAGTTTATATAGATTTGCAACAATGTCCATCATTCTTTTATACCTTTCGCTGAAAATAACCAAATACCTACCAGATTACTTCCCATACCTTTCTTCTGTGATCAAATCTATAGTAAGGGATTGAATGAAATGGTGACCACATTGCTTGTCACTGTGTGGCAGAGAACTTACTGCGACTCTCACACTAACCTCATATGCCAAAGCAACTATATAATTGTCTTCTATGGTTTCTGGTGAATTATAATAAATGAAGAAAGTTCATTGATAAGTGACACTATTCACTACATGTTCCCAATACAGAATTAGTTATATAATTAATGATACATTTTAGGCAGTCTTCAGGGATTATGTCATGATTTTTTTTTAATTTTTGTTTTTGGGTCCAGTCGTGGGGCCTGAACTCTGGGCCTGGGTTCTGTACCTCAGCTCTTCAGCTCAAGGCTAGCGTTCTACCACTTGAGCCACAGCGCCACTTCCAGCTTTTTTCTTTTTGCTTATGTGGTGCTGAGGAATCCAACCCAGGGCCTCATGCATGCAAGGCAAGCATTCTACTACTAAGCCACTTTCCCAGCCCCTATGTCATGATTTTTAAACATTATTTTATTTAAAATGAGCATAGATTTGTAGTGTGAGGGAGTTTCACTGTGATATCTCCACACATGCACACAGAGCATTTTGAACAAATTCACCTCCATAATATTTACAGTTCTCTCCTCACTTATCCACTACTTTTTCAAACAACTTTTGTTGTGTTTCCCTTTTTTATTCATGTATACATATTCATGTAAATTTCTTTCAACCTCTTCATCCCTCAATATTCTTTCCATTCCCTCCTACCCTCCCTTTCTTAGCAAAAGAAAAAACCAAAAGTTAGTAAATAGAAAAAGAATATGATGCCTCCTTTTGTGGGAGAAATTACATACACATACACAAAAACTAAGATAATATAAAATGTTAAAATCAGTTGTCTTTGTTAGGATGAGATTTGGCAATAAGTAACAAAGAGCTAAGAAATATTTACTGGCTTAATAAAATGAATTTATACCTCTCTCACTTTTATAAAGTTCCAAGAGAAGCAAACTAGGTCTGAAATGTGGTTTATGAGGCCAGGAAAACAGGCTCTGTCTTTTCTTCTACCATATTCCCAAAGACACTTCACCATCCAAGATAGCTAGCTGTTCAACTTCCAACCTTTATCCTTTCAGTGTTTCTTTTGTGTTCATGCGATGGAAGTGAATGTGCTGAGAAATCCTGTTTTAGTGAATGAACCAAGTTGCTTTCCATTAAAAGGCTCTGTTTGTTTTGTATAGTCTGTAACATTTTAGCTTACTGTTAATGCAGATTATTTTAAATCTGACTTAATATTGCATGTAAAACAGTAACACAAGATTAAAACTGGTTTACCTTCTAACAGGTCCTCTTTAACTGGGAACTCTGTATGCTAAATTCATCATTGAACCAGGTCTTCCCATTTAGAAACTCCCCTAGCAGTAAAATACAAGTAATCACCTTGCCTGTCATTCCTTTCTCCTCTCCCCCTCTTCCCTTTTCCTCCTCTAAACTTGCTCTCACCTTAGACCATTTGGCACATATGGCCTTTTGGCAGATGTCTGCTTTTCTTTCCCCCTTCTCTCCCACCTCTCATACTTAGAGATTAATCTATCCACAAAAATACATTGAGTCATTGCATTTATGAAATGAACCATGGAGCTTTGAATTTCTGGGGCAATTGTTAATCCTTTCCCTTTGGAAGGGAAGTAGAAGTAAAAATAGTTTTTAAATATTGAAAACTGTTACTTTCCCACATTTTAACCTATTCTTTAATTCCCTCCTGGATCATCCCAGAGGTCAATGACTCAAGGTAAACAAGAGGCTCTGCAGTACATGATTCTACAAATTCACACACACTGGATGCACAGAGCAGTGCTTCCTTTACCTGCCCCATCCAAACTAACGGCAAGACATTTGCTGGTGTGTTCAAACCAGAAACTTCCCAATTGCCCTAGACTTCCCCTCCCTTGCTCACATCCTATGTCAAGTGTAGGTCACTGATCCCTGTCAGTTCACCATCCTACATTTTGTTTCAATAAATGACAACTCATCTCCACTGTCCTCTTTGTCCTTCACTGCCTCTTTAAACCATTCTAATCATCTTACCAGATGTTTATCTGATGTTATCTGTGTGTGTGTGTGTGTGTGTGTGCACGTGTGTACACGTGCATGTGTGTGTGCATGTATGCATGCCAGTACTAGGGCTTGAACGCTTGGCTATTTCACTTAAGGTTGGCATTCTACTACTTGAACTCACCTCTACTCCTGGCTTTTTGTTGGTTAATTGAGGTAAGAGCCTCATGACTTTCTTGACCAAGCTGGCTTTGAACTGATCTCAGACTCAGACTCCTAAGTAGCCAAGATTACAGGTGTAAACCACCAATAGCCAACAAGCCTCTTTGCTTTTTTTTTTTTTGGTCAATCAGTCATGGGCTTGAACGCTGGGCCTGGGTGCTGTCCCTCAGCTCCTCAGATCAAGGTGAGCACTCTACTGCTTGAGCCACCCAGAGCCACTTCTGCTCTTTCTGGTGGTTTATTGGAGATAAGAGTCTCACAGTTTTTCCTGCCCCAGCCAGCTTTGAACCATGATCCTCAGATCTCAGCCTCTTGAGCAGCTAGGATTACAGGCATGAGCTACCAGTGCCTGTCTGGCTCTTTGCTTTTTAACTATTCCTCTTCATTTTTCTCTTTCCAATTTTTCCTACTTTGTCCCATCATTATCTTTTAGAAAAACAGGTATCATCATATCCCTCTTTTGCCTAGCACCTCAAAGGATGACACTGTCTCTGCAAAAGAAAAAAAAAATCCCAGTTGCTTTTTGCCTACCTCCATTTTCTAGCCTAAGTTCTCAGACACACACACATAAAGTAGCACCCACTTCTTGTACTTCTTTGCCCCTTTGTCCTTTATGTAGATTGTTTCAGCCCCACCCATTCTGTGTGGTGTGTGAACAGCTCATCTTTGACGCCCTGGCTCAGAGCCTCACCCACCCCCACACCCAGGCTTCTTGAGTCCACGCATGTCCTTTCAAGAGAACTCTTATCTCACTGTGAGCTGTCTAGGTGATCCCATTGAGCAGTGAACTTCAGGACAGAATGGTCTTACTCATGTATGAATCCTCAGCATCTGCGCCAATACTTGGCACTTATAGTAACAAGTTAAACTGAATGAAATAAAAGCAAGTACAGAATGTGCTCTGTGTGTATACTGGTTCTCCCTAAATATACAACCTGAAAATAATGCCAAGACAACCAGGAAGCTGGGTGATGACACTGAGCTGTATGAGGCTGAATGAAACACACATGATCTACAGTAGTTTAAACCATGCTAGGAAACTATTTCCACTCCTCATGTCACTCTGGCCTGTTATTATTGATTCTGCCTAATTTCCTCATTCTTGTCTCTTACTAGATAAGAAGAATTCGTGTCTGTCAACCTAGTGCCAAAGGCTTTGGCATACATTATGCATGTACATGTGTGTGTTTCATTCAAACTAAACTCCCTAAAATAGGATGTGCCCACTGAGAGAATTGTTTGAATGAGGGAAGAAGGAAGCAACACAGAATGAATTATGTTATTATGTACTGAATATTCACTAAGTGCTTTTATATTTAATCCCTTCAACCATCCTGTGATATGTAGGTGCCATTATTACTAACCCTTTTTTGAGGGGTGGCAGTACTATTAGGGTTTGGACTTAGCAATCATGCTTGCTAGACAGGTACTCTACCACTTAAAGTATGTTGCCAAAATTACTCTCCTAATAAGGTCTCACATTTTTGCTTAAGACCAGCCTTGGACTGTGAGCCTCCTACTGTATTCCTGTATAGCTGGGATTGCAGACATGACCCACCATATCCAGCTTCTTTGTTTAGATGGAGTCTTGCTATCCTTCTTTCCTAGGCTAGCCTCAAATTACCATGCACCTAGTCTCACCTGACAAGAAGCTAAGATTACAGACATGTGATGTCATACTAGCCCCTATTATCACTATTTTATAGATGAGTTAACTCAGGTAAAGAGAGGCAGGCTCAATCATGTGTACCCATGGGAAGTGGGTGAGCTGGAATGTAGTTAACATATGTCTTAATTTAAGGTGAGAGCAAATTTAGAGGAGGAGGAGGAAGAGGAGAAAGGAATGACAGGCAGGTGATTACTTGTATTTAACTGTTAGGGGAATTTCTAAATGGGAAGACCTGGTTCAATTAATTTAATATACAGAGTTCCCAGTCAAAGAGTCTGTGAGTACAATTAGCCTTAAACTGTTGCAGCAAGCCACATAAATACTAACCGTCTTTTAAACATATCTCTAAAGGGTGAAAAAATGAAATGTTTGTTTTGCCCTAATTTTTTGTTTTGTTTTGTGTTGTGTTTTGAGGGGAGTGCTAGTTGGTTTTCTTCATCAAGGATTTAACTGAAATAGTCATTGTAGGCAAGATATTCCTTATGGACTTGAACTTAATTCCAGACATTGCTGCTTTTTTTTTTTTTAAATCCAGAGTATCTAGGAAGATGTAGCTGTGGCCCTCCTAGGTCCTGAACACCTGGCCTTGAGCAGTGATAACAGCCTGTTGCTCAATTCCGAGCTAGCAGTTCCAGCTTACAGATGTTTTTTTGCTCCCCTCCTCAGTAACATGCTGACCCACATAGAACAGGCAAACAAAAATGATAAGGATTGGTTTCTGCCCTCCTCCACATACCCCTACCAAAAAGTAAACCACCCCTCACAATCCTGGTGGGAAGACAAGTTATTTACAAAAGAACTGTTAACCAGCCGTGGAGCTGTTGGTGACCAGAGCCTTTGGTAGGACTGCCTGGGCCTGGGCCTGGGAGGGCATCTCCCATCTAACCCTCTTGTGTTACTTTCACCACCAGCTCCCTTTCTTGATTTCTGTCTTCGTTGTATTCTAATTCTCAAGGAGATCCCTTCTTTAACTTGCTCATCCTTCCTCTGTAGCTACAAGGCTTTTTACTAATCTTTATCCTGATACAAATCTATTTCCTTAAGTCTTCAAAGGGTTAATCAACCCTGAATTTCAAACTTTGTAATTAAAAAACAAACAAACCTGAAACCAAGGTACCTTTCAGGGAATACTATGAGTTAGCAGTCAATTGAGCTAAGGAGTCAGGTCAGCTGGAGAGGAAGCCCTTCATGGGTCAAACAATGACATTCTGTCCTCCCAGCCATGCCAAGGTGAGCACCAATGAGCTGAGATCTGGCCGTGACTACTGGCCTCAGTATCAGGGGATTGGAAGGATAAACAGATATTTTCACAGGGTGCATCCAGAACTAAGTTGTCAGGGTCACTGTGGTGCAAACAGAATTCATGGTGTCAGTGTGTTCTGGTGTCTGGGCTCAAGTGGCCTTCTTGGAAGCATGTATAAAGAACACAGCATGCTATAATCTGTACTGCTCATATTGGGGTGTTCTTCCAACAATTTAGTGAAGTCTCTAATCTGTTTCCATTTTGTGTAAGTTGCTTTGAAAATGGAGCCAGACACTTGACTTTTCTGTGAATTGGACCTTTTCCCAGTGTGCATTGCTTCTCCACTTGAAATTGACTTATATTCCTCTGATTCTTTAGACCTATCCAGGCAGTAGCAGGTATTCATAGGAAATGTCAGTTTTCTTCCACACATCAAAAAAGAACACAAAGACATACTTAAATCTCTCTGAAAATAAATAAGCATAATATTATGATGACACTGGGGGTAAAATAACAAAGATTTTTTTTCTCTGACACAACTGTTGGTAGAGGGTGGTAACATTATAGTTTTTCCTTCATCTCAAATAGCTATGATGTAGGGAAGAATTAAATGCCTATTAGGATTTTTTAATACTTTTTATTGTAAAAGTACTGTACAGAGGGGTTACAGTTACATGATCAAGGTAATGAGTACATTTCCTATCAAACATTGTTACCCCCTCCTTTGTTTTTCCCCTACCCTCCCTTCCCTTCACTACCATAACTACATTCTCCCCTCCCCCTCCCTCCTTCCCCTCCTTGCCTAAAATGTAAAGTTCATTTTTCAACATAGTGTCTTGTACATCTCATTGTTACAATGGGTCAACCTGTATCCTTATTTAATAAGCATTTTGTTTTTTCCCTTCCCCTCCCCAAGCTAGAGAAGTGTATATACAAGGATTTTTAAAAATTACAATATTATATAAGAATTAGACTCTTCTTGTTTTTTAAATAATGTCTATCTATATATAGAAAATGTGTAATACCTTCATGTGAATATATATGTATATATATGTTATGTTCTATATCTTAGGGAACTTCCTTTTTTCAAAGTAGACATTAGGGTAATTTATCAGCAGAGTTTTTATCTGGCTTCAAAATTAGTGACTTGTCATTAGCAAACTTCACTTACACATTTTAGTCAAGTCTGAACCTCACAATGGTTGAATTGGTGACTATTATATTTGTTTAACTGCTGTAAAGTAAGTTTGCAACAATAGATGCTTGCACTTAAATAGGCCTGCAGAGCATTGAGGCCCTATCAATCATGCAGAGATTTCCCTCCTGCTGTCTCCTCTGATGGACAATTCTGCTGATGTGGATATTCAAAAAGAAGGGATCAGGAAGAACAGATGATGGATAAAGACAATCTTCTGTCTTGAGAGGAAATCGGAGAAATCCTTTTAAGGAATTTCTTTGTCATGGTGTCAGAAGATTAATTATGCTCGTGTGAAAACAGCTTTCTCATTGGGTAAAAGAGACATTATCCTGACTTGTGACAGAAGATTTTCAAAGAAAGAGAGTTAAAGATTTCAACTACTCTGAAATCTTCTTATTCTGTTGTCCTGGAAGAATCCTCCAAGACCCTTGGATTACATCCATGACATTGTGATGTTGAAGGATTCATTAAAGAATTAGGAATTTTTGTTTTGAGTAACTCCTCCTTTTCTCCCTCATGCAGATCTCCTCAGAGGCTCTAATGTCTGAGTTTGTAGTTGTACGTCAGCTGCTAAAATAAAAATATTAGAGGTGATAACTTACTTCAAGTCAGTATCTTGTTATAGTAATGGAAGAGACACAATATCACAACTGAAAATGTTTGCAGCAGATCAGTTAACACAATTTCTAACATGACAGATCATTTAATCAGTGGAGATGCCTTTTTAAAAGCTTCATCACTCAATTGTGTGACTTCATCTAGCTGAAAACAGTGATACTATTGAAGATACTTACATCTGTGGCAACTACTCTGAGCATAACCAAGTATATTCAGAAATATTCAGAAGTTGAGACAAAATACATTACATGAAATACAAGCATATGGATGGACCTAGAACAAATTATATTGTGAGGTAAGCCAAGCTCAGAGAGATAAATGGCACATCTTTTTTCTCATAGGCGGAAGCTAGATCTAAAATGCACTGGGACATGATAAATAATACAGGACTCTAGGCATTCACACACAGTAAGACCAAGGGAGGCTCTCCTTGGAGAAACACAAAGGTGCAATGTTTTTGTGCCTCTGACCAAATAAAATAATATTTATTGACATGAACTCCAGGAAATGGAAACAAGAGGTTTTTTTCTTTCTGGTTGTTTTTGTTTTCTTTTTATCTTATTTGTTCATTTATCTGTTTTTGAGAGAGTACAGGAACACAGCAGTGGTACTCACTAGACACTATGTTGAAAATGAACTACACAACTTGTGGGCGGGGACAGGAGAGAAAAACTAGGAGACAGCTATACTAACAATTAAAAAAAAAAGCTTAAAAACTGGGCTGGGAATGTGGCTTACTGGTAGAGTGCTTGCTTAGCAGGCATGAAGCCTCAGTACCACATAAATAGAAAAAGCTAGAAGTGGTGTTGTGGCTCAAGTGTCAGATTGCTAGCCTTGAGCAAAAGAAGTTCAGGTATAATGCCCAGGCCCTGCGTTAAAGCCCCAGGACTGGCAAAAAAAAAAAATTAAAAACTGAGCTCAAAAATGAAAAAAAAAAACCCACACATAAGCGTAGTAAAGTTGCTCTGAATTACTTTATTGTCCAAATAAATGAAACCTCAAAACATTTTAAATGAGCTATTTCACTGAACACTCCTCCTAAATACATTAGGTAATACTTTGTCTCTTAAGCTGTGCATACTCAACTAAGTCAGGATCATAATTTTAAACATCCTTTGTAGAAATACTCTGGAATACAATGGCCCCTGTTCTCTGGGACTTTCTTTGAAGTGTCTACTGGAGGGTTGGTTATTTGCTGCTAAGTGACTTGAGTAGCCATAGTTTTATTATTACTCTTTGTCTCTTCCCTTCATGTAAGTTATCACTGCTCCCTGGAATCCCCTGTGTCATGTTGCTGGTAAAGTGTTCATTTTATACCTAAGAGTGAGATTACACCTACAATACAAGTCAGTTCCACTTCTTTGGTCATTTTACTGTAAAAATTCACTTTTCTCTTAGATACTAGTACTTGACTGGTTCTCCAGGTTAGATAGTTGAAAGGAGGTACACACACACACACACACACACACACACACACACACACTTGGGCTTTTGTATTCTGATATTCATTGTAACACACATAGCAATGTGCTATTTTAGTGTCTCTGAATATGGATCAACAGTGGTATACCTTTAACTCAGACCTTTAAAACTATATTTGTAGCCAGATGTCATTTGCTGAAGCCTATAATCCTACCTATTTAGTAGGCTGAGATCTGAGGATCACAGTTCAGAGCTAGCCTAGGTAGGAAAGTCTGTGAAACTCTTATCTTAAATTAACCAGAAAAAAAAGTCAGAAGTGTGCCACAAGTGGTAGAGTACTAGTCTGGAGCAGTGCCCTGGTGGGAGTTCAAGACTTAGTACCTGCAACCTCCCCACCCCTTCACTCCCCCAGCCCCACCAAGAAAAGACTACATTTAAACACTTTTTGTATTGCCTTTCTTGAGTCCCTAACATTACTGCTATGAAATGTTAGCTTTAATTGTTAGACTACAGAGGAAAAAAAGCATTTAAAATATTTAAAAATCATTCAATATTAGCTGGTATTGATTCAGATTTTTTCTGTTTGTAGCCAAGATCAAAAGAGTGTCTTTTTGGGGAAAGGGGTAAAGAGACAATGTCTCACTGTGTTGTCCAGAATAGCATTGAACTCCTGGGCTTAAGTTATCCTTTTGCTTTAGCCTCAGAAATTGCTGAGACTACAGTTAGGCACAACAGTTCCTAATTACAAATATTTCTTTAATTCATGTTTGAGAGTGAAATTTAGATATGCAAGCTAAAACTTCAGAGTTCTTGAGTTTGGAGAATGATCTAAGCTTAAAAATATCATTTCTAAGCTGGACACTAATGGCTCACATTTGTAATTCTCATTACTCAGGAGGCTGAGATCTGAGGATCATACTTCAAAGCCAGCATAAAGTATATGAGACTCTTATCTCCAATTAACTACCCAAAAGCCAGACATGGAGCTGTGGCTCAAGTGGTAGAAGGTTAGCATTAAGCACAAAAAACTCAAGATTGCTTCTAGGTTCTGAGTTCAAGTTCGAGAACTAGTACACACATACAAAAACAAAAAATTCGATTTCTAATTTTTGGTTTTGGAATATGATAAACTAATATCATGGTTTTCATAAAATATACAAAGTTTATATAAGAAACAATTGCAAGGAAATAAAGTCCAAGGATAAATTATTGCATTTCTTTTCCTTTTATAGAGAGGGAAGTGTTTTGCTGGAAGAAGCCCCTCTCCATTATGCTCTCTCTCTCTCTTTTTTTTTGGCCAATCCTAGGGCTTGAACTCTAGGCCTGGGCACTAGAGTCCTTGAGCTTCCTTTGCTCAAGGCAGGTACTCTACCACTTGAAACACAGGGCCACTTTCAGCTTTTTTTTTCTAGTAGTTTATTGGAGATAAGAGTCTCACAGAGTTTCCTGCCTAGGCTGGCTTTGAACTGTGATCCTCAGAGCTCAGCCTACTGAGTAGCTAGGATGACAGGCATGAGCCACCAGCGCCCACCTTATTATGCTCTTCCTGCACTCTCTCTCAGCATGGAGAGTGATGAGTTGACCTTAGAGAGGGTTGTAATTAAAACAGAAGGCAATTCATCTCAGTGACATAAAACCTTTGAAGAAGAAACAGTTATAATAATAAGTATTTATTTAATAATATCATAATTACAAATTATAAATTAATATTTAAAGTATTATTTATTATAGCATATAATAATAAAATAACATGTAATAATATAATAAACAAATATAATGAATAATATAATAAAAATATAGCCAGTTATAGAAATGTTTCTCTGTCTTTCTGTTACTGTTATTTTGTCTTTCTGTTCTGTTACTTTCTGTCTATTGTTAAATGGGATCAGTCAATATATCATCCACTGGCTACATGAATAAAGAATTTCAGGTTTTTTTCCTTCCTAAACCCTTGCTGAGTTTTTCTAGCATGACAAAGAAGTTGGTCATTTGTACCTAAAAATCTTTCCTGATGTTTCATTAGTCTTAGTAATGGTGTTCTCACTTTCCTTGTAATAAACAGGAAGTGAAAGAAAAGGATATTTCATTTTTTAATGAATGCATAATAGGGAAATATCATTTAATAATTATAGCTTTACCTATTTGGTAATGAGTTCATTTTGAATATACAACAATGTATATTGTGTTGTATTTTATATTATTTATTACTAGCATATCATACCTTTAGCATTAAGAGGAATGTTTTGCCAATTTGTGGAAATAAAAAAAGATTTATGGCCAGCCATGGTGGATCAAGCCTGGAATCCTATCTGCTCAGGAGGCTGAGATCTAAGGATTGCAATTTGAAGCCAACCTGGACAGGAAAATCTGTAAGACTCTTATTTCCAATTAACTGCTAGACAGTTGCAAATGGAGCTGTGGCTCAAGTGGCAGAACATCAGTCTTAAGTAAAAAAGGCCATGAGTTAAAGCTCTAGTACACGCACGTGCACACACACACACACACACACACACACACACAAAGCAAAACCACAAAATATTTCATTGGTCTTTGGACATATACCAAGAAGGTCTTCATGCTAGAAACAATTGGTTGGTCAACTGAAAAAAATGGAAAGAGACATGGATCAAAGACAAATGATATTGGTGAATTTTTTTGTGTTATAAATGTGAAGTGATCTTCACTCTTTCACAATGATTAAAAAGCAAAATAAGCTAATCTAAGATTTGAGAGTTTCTTAACTGCTGGATGTTGAAACATCTTTTGAAGGACTTGAATATGGTCTCTATGATGTGTTTTGTATTTCTTAAAATAATCTGCTTCATAAATTCTCCATCTGAACAGTGAGAGAATGCCAGAAGAGCAAGGCTGCATTGACCTTCTCTTAGTCTCCTCCATTATTGGCAGGTTGCAAAGGTTAAACCAGCTACAGATGAAATGTAATCATTAGTGACTTGGTGACTTTCCAGATCCCTCTGGAAACTGCAATAACTGACTTTGTTCTTTTCATGAAGAAAGAGAAAAGTCATTCCCTGAGCAGTTTGGAATGGGAAGCAGCCACTGTCTCTTTCCTTTCTTACTTACATAAACAAACTCAATGGAAAAATAAACTTAACTTCTTCACATCTGGTACAAAGCTTCCTCTTTTGTTGAAAGTTCACATGCTCCTTTTGCTGTGTCTGGTCATGTAAAGCAGGTGTCTCCTTCCCCACTGTAAGTTGACTTGTGTAACTACCATAGGGAAATATTCTAATTACTTTTGAAAAAAATAGTTAATTTCAAGTTCTTTTTTATTGTTATTATAAAGGTGATCTGCAGAGGGGTTACAGTTACGTAAGTCAGGTAAAGAGCACATTTCTATTTCCCTTGCTCTTTCCCAGTTTTTCCCTCCCGTCCTACCCACAAGTTCTATAGTTCATTTTCATCATAGTGTCTAGTGAGTACCACTGCTGCATTTGTTTACCCTTTGTCCTCCATTTCTGTCCCCTTCTCCTTATCCTCCCAAAGACTCTAAGTACTTTGTGATTTGTCCAATAGCATCATTGTATAGGAACAAGGAAAGTAAAGCCCTCTGCATTGGGAACGACATCAGATGACATTCAACCCAGCCTCCCACATATCTGTTAGAAGTAAAGCAGATGGACCTTATGAGTACAATGCAGTGATAAACTGGAATAAGCAAACAAATTTGGCTGGGTTCCCCTTAACATCAAGTGAGACTACACTTAATCTTGTATGTGCACTAGACTTAATGTGTCTGATTATTTAATTTACACAGTAATTTCCTGTTTTTGCATACACTGACTTTGAATCAACCTAGATTAGGATGTCATAGGCGGCAATGCCAGGGGTTCTGAAGCACACTGGCATTTACTGAACACCAGGAAACGGCTCCCACTTCACAGGTCACTAGTCCTAAGCTACATGAATATAAGGGAACAAAGATTTAGGGTTTGGAGACTAAATTATCAGAACTATTTTGGCCTATGTGCTTATGGGGGGGGCTCTCAATATATTTGTAAAAAAAAATTTCAGATGGATTGATGATCTATGCCTGGGAAATCACTGATCTAATATTACACATTATTTACAGTTAAAGAACTTCAGGTTTTCTTCAGTTTGTATTTGAAGTAGGCCCTCTTGAGTAGAATGTGTAAAATTGAATGGATTACAAACTTATTTAAATGTTAAATTTTTTAAATGTTAGATGACTAAAAACGAGAAAAAGGCTGGTTTGTCTGGTGCATGAATTTTAGTCCTGAACATGTTAGAGTCAAGAACCATCTTTAGATTATTGTCCTTTAGGCTTCACAGCCTAAAACATAACTTAGATGGAATATATATATATATATATATATATATATATAATTACACTTAAGCACCTGAAGACCTAATGAAGACAATCTCTTAATGTGTCGAAATCAGTTCTTTGTATCTTATTTGAATCTTTTGTTGCTTCAAGCTAATCTGCTTTAGGGTTCTCAAATCCAGGCATTTTACAAAGCAGACTCTAGCAATGGCATTCATTTGAAATGCTGCCTTTTGTTTACTAGCTCCACCAGGCCCTCACTGCTTCCTTTAGTCATCTTGTGTCTTCACTAAAGTGATTTGTACTCCTTGGCTCTGCAGGTAGCCATGAGTCTTTATAAGTGGGATTTACAATAGAACTCACCACCCTAGCTGCTAATGAAGGTAGCCACAGGGATTTTTTTTTAAATGTCTTCCAAGAGTGGAGGATAATTGTATTCTGAGTTTGCTAATTATTTTTGTTTTCCATTTACTTTAATTTTAACAATTAGTTTCCTAACTCTGGTGCAAAATACATACATTTTTTGTTTAGAGGTCAGAATGTTTTATCTGCCCTTCATGCTAATCACTGTTTATTATTAAACCTGGAAAATAACTGGGTGAAGTCTCTGTTTAAACTCCACCAGTTGCCAATCTGTTTTTCCCCCCAGGAGATTTTTCTTAAAAACCAGTTTGGTTATTTAAGAAAATACAAATGCCAGACTGCATTCTTTAGCTTTACGCTTTAGTACTCCATAATCTTGACTAAATCTCTCAACACTTTTGAGTTTCTTTTCTGAAAAACAATAAAGAAAAAAAAGTATGTTAACATGGTACCTAGGAGACCCACACTGATGTTTCTGATTTTTCCTGCTTGATTTGCTTTTTACTACTAAAGTGAACCAGGTGCCCCTTCATTGGATTGTTGGATACATAACAGTATGTAATACACAATTGCATACCATTTTAGCCAGTAGTCAAAGCAACAACTGAACATAAAATGTTAGTGTTTTTATTACAGAAGTGAGACACTTTGCACATCATAACCCAATTTTGTGTGCCATTACTAGGGCTTGAACACAGGGCCTGGACACTGTCCCCTAGATTTTTTGCTCAACACTGGAGTCTTGCCACTTGGGCCAAAGCTCCACTTCCTTCTTTTTGGTAGTTAATTGGAGATAAGGGTCTCATGAACTTTCCTGCCAAAGCTAGCTTCAAGCTATGATCCTCAGATCTGATCTTCCTGAGTAGCTAGAATTACAGGATGAGCCACCCATGTGAGACCCAACAACCCACCTAGAGAAAAGAATTTGCCCATTTCCAGTAGGTAAGTATGGAGCTCATATTTGAATTGTGCATCATAAGGCAGCAGATTCAGGAGCAGGTTAAGGATATCTCAGAAGTCATAGTGTCTTTGGATATTAGAACAAGATGGGGTATCAGCAATCATTGTATTCAAACCTTTAAATTTTTCTAGTGAGGATTTAGGAGGTCTAGAAATAGTAGCTAATCAATAGACCAGAATTTAAAAGAGCTGCCAGGAGAGCTCCAACTCCAGACAAAATGGACATATACTAGGATGTAGCTGTCTTGGCTATTCCTTAATGAAAAACAGAGCATAAAAAGTTAAAATGGGTTATAATTACAAGTTTTAAAACCTAAAACTCACTACTTGATAGTATTAGACACTTGATTAATTCTTCTTTTGCAGCTGCAAAATTGAAGTTAATGCAGTCCTACACGTGTCTCACATTACATGTGAGACTATACTGGGGAGATTTTGTGGGCCCTGGGCACTGTCCTTGAGCTTCTTTTGCTCAAGGCTCACACTCTACCACTTTGAGCCACAGCACCACTTCCAGCTTTTTCTGCTTATGTGGTCTTGAGGAATTGAACCCAGGGTTTTATGCATGCTAGGCAAATACTCTTACCACTGAGCCACCTTCCCAGCCTCCTAGAGCACCATTCTTGAGCCAGAAAGCTAAGGGAAACTGAACATAGATCTTCCCTACAACCCAGTCACACCACTCTAGGCATCAACCCAGAACACCATGAGTCAGGGTACTGTAAAGACACTTGCATACCCATGTTCATTATTATACTATTCACAATACCCAAGCTATGGAAACAGCCCCAAAGCCCTACAATAAATGAGTGGATCCAGAAAATGTAGTACCTATATACAATGGAATTTTACATGGGTATTAGAAACAATAATATACCATTTGCAGGGAAATAGATGGACCTAGAACATAACATGCTAAGGTAAGCCAAGCTCAGAGAGACAAACAGCCCATATTCTGATATGCAGAAGCTAGATCTAAAATCCACCAGTACATGATAAATTATACAGGACTCAAGGCATTCACATACAGTGAGACCAAAGGAGGATACTCTTAGGAGAGAAACACAAAGTTGCAATGGCTATGTGTATCTGCTCATATAATACTTATGGAAATGAACTCCAGGAAATGGAAACAAGAGGGTTTTTTTTCTTTGTTTTTCTTTTCTTTTCTTTTTGTCTTGTTTATTTATCTGTCTTTGGAAGTGTTAGGAGGCACAGAAATGGAGGGACAAGAATGAACAAATGCAGCAATGGTACTCACTGGACACTGGGTTGGAAATGAAAATTATACCTTGTAGGTGGGGACAGAAGGGAAAACCTGGGAGAGAGCTAAAGGCGAGCATCATAGACCTAAGTTTATGCCCCAGTATTGTACTTGCTCACACACACAAACTTCAAGGTGCTCTGAGAACTCTTAATCTGGAAAGAAGGAAATGAACAAGTAATATAAAGTTGAGCAAATGTTCCAACTCTTCAAATTTGATTGGTATTGTAGAAAAAAACTCATCCCTGCAGGCTGAAATCACTCTAAATTCACAATCCCTAACCCCAAATACTACTTAGTTATGTCTTTGGACTTGGCTGCACCCTCCTTTTTTTTCTAATCACCAAGTATATTTTACTCTCTTCATGCCTGCACCTACTACTGCTCCTTTCTCAGCAGGATGCTCCTTTAACTTTTAGAAGCCCTTGGAGAATCAAAATAATTGCTTTGGCTTTAGCTGACCCCTAAGTACAGTGCTGCTGCCAAGTGCCTTATCTCCAAAACTGACTTCCCCTTGAACTTCAGGCTCATTTATCAATTACTGCTGGATGTCTTCCTTTAGATGTTTCATAGCAAGCTCAAAACCAATATGTCTAAGAACTGACTGCCTTACCATTCATCCATGACCCCATCTCCTTCCTCAGAGTGACCCTAATCAGAAAAAGTACCATTATCCATCTAATGTACATTAACAACAACAACAAGAAGACAAAACTAAAACCTACCTTGGCCAGAACATACCAAACACAGTAAGTCTGTCAATTTAGGAGGTGTGATAACTCTTGCCACAGATTTTTAGCACATTAGCTATTACATGAGAAATAGTACAGTCAAGTGATATAGAACATGGGATTTGAAGTAAGTTAGGTTTGTGTCCATTTCCTGGCACAACCACTTATCAGTTATCTGTGTAACCTTGAGCAAATTATTAAACTTTCTAAGACTAGGTTATCTCCTTTGAAAAATAGAGATAATAATAGTCCTTAAATCATAAGGTGTCCTGAAGATTAAATGAGTCATCACACATGCAGCATTGGTCACTGATATCCTTACCCATCATTTCCAATTTGTTCACCTTTGTATTAGTAGGAACTGACCCAAAAAAGGTGCTCAGTAAATATTTGTTGAATGACCAATTGAGGGGTGGTGTACCTGAATTACGTCGGTAATGATGGGAGTGAAGAAAACCTATACAAGGTATAGGCCTAGGCTTCTTCATTTCCCCATGCCATCAATCACTAATTCCTACGTATTAGGTCCTCCATATTTCTCAGCTCCACCCCATCCTCTGGGTTCCTACCACAACTGCACTCATACAGGCTGTTATAATCTCTGCAAGTGAAATTTCTGAATGCTCTCTCTGCATCCTGCTTCCTATAAGCATCTTCCTGCCTGCCATTAGAGAAATCTGTTTGAAGCTGAGAGGGGAAGCATGTCATTCATTTGCTTAATGCCTTTTTTGCAACTACTTTAGAGCATCGGGATCTACTTTCAACTTCTACAATCTTTCCTACCATTCCTTCTCTCACACATGAGTGCCTAATAATGTCAGATTGATTTTAGTCTCATCTTTGGGTGAGACTGTGTTATTTCATGTTTTTAGACTTTTGAGAGGCTCCTGCTTATTCTTCTAATACCCTTCCTGTATCATGTCTGCAAATGACAGAAAACACTAAACAAGTTAGAAGTATCTTCTCCCCCCTCCCCTTATAAAATTAGAGGGTAATAGTCCAAGGCCAATAAAGCATCTCAGTTATCACCAGTATTTCCCATGATTCACTCACTGCTCTAGCTCTCTTACTCTGCATAGTTTCCCTTCCCAGGCAACCATACCAGTACCAGTGTCATCCACCTGTGTGACTGCTGTCTGTCTTCAGGGACTGTTTATGCAGTCTCCACTTCTGAGCTCAAACCCTAAATGTCTAACTGCTGATTATGTCTCCTGCTGATTATGTATGTGCTCTGTCACCTCTTTTTATACTTTTGGCAGCAACTTTTAATTGTATTTCTAATTCATATATCATTTTACCTCCTATTTTTTGAAAAATCTGATAGGTTCCCATGTGAAAACTTCAGTCGCCTTTTACTGCTTCAAGGATTAATTTCTTTATTTTTTAAAAATCTTGACACTCAATTCTGTCTGTCCACCCAAGAATTAAAGCCCAACATGTTGTCAACAACTAACTTTCAGTATTTTTAAAATATCATGTCTTTAACAGTCTGTTCTGCTGACCCATGGGTTCTCTCAATTCTTTTGGATGAATTCCTACTCTAATCTTTAAAGCCACCCAAAGTGTCACCTCTCTCTGGTGTTATCTCCATTCTTGGGAGTTGCTACATTCTCTGACCTTTTGTAGTACTTTGTTCTTGCTTCTGGTGAGCACTTACTCATTTACAGATCTGCCTTCACCTCTAGATTGGGATCTCTTTGAGATTAAGAACTGCCTTCATTTCTAGTGTAGTTCTGTGTTTCTAGGTAAATAAATGAATTAAAATAATGAAATCAAAGAATAGAAATGGCTTTTAATATAATCATAGGAAGTATTTGGGGCATCTTAATTTGAGGAATATTGAGTTGACACATTGCAATGAAGAGAACAGATAATGTTTTGTAGGCTTTTCTAGTTTGGCAGCAGTAAGTCAGAAAATATTTCATGCCAAAGATGTGAATGTAGGAGTCACCAGTCCATCCCCCACGGTATAACCCCTGCTTTCATTGTATTTGATGTCGGTATAACTTGTGGAGGGGAAGGGAAAAACAAATCGTTTAAATAGGGATACCAATGGGCCCATTGCAACAATGAGATGTACAAGTCGTTATATCAGAACATGAACTTTACAATTTCGGTGATGGGAAGGGTTGGGAAGGGGAAACAAAGGAGGAGGCAACAATGCTTGATAACAAATGTACTCATTACCTTGCCCATGTAATAGTAACCTCTCTGTATGGTATTTTCACAATAAAAAGAAAGAAAAAGAAAGAAAGAACAACTGAATGGATGCCATGTTCTTCGGTAGCGACTAGACATAAAAGAAGTAGGAAAGGACTAGTCCTGATAGGAACTGAAGACTGCTGGTGGCTATTTCAAACTCCTTTTGTCTTTTCTTCTACTACTACTTTGCTGTTATTTTTTTAGATAAGATCTCTTGTTTTTGTCTGGGTCAGCCTCTGCCAGCTGGGATCACAGGTGTGTGTCACTATACTAAGCTTATTGATTGAGATGGGGATGGAGGGTCTCACTAACTTTTTGCCTGGGTTGGCCTTCAATCATCCTGATCTCTGGTTCTTGAGTAGCTGGGATTACAGGCATGAGCAGCTAAACTCCACTACCCAACTGTTTTGTTTTGTTTTTCTTTCAGGAAAGAGAACATTGCTTTATATCTATTACTTACATAGATTTCTCAGAGAAAATGAGTTATGTGTTTTGATACAACTATTTAACAGTTTACAAATTCAGTTATATATAAATAAAAATTGAGGTTGGAGGTATAATAAAGAACTTTTACCTAACATAAGCAAGACGTTGGATTTGACCCCCACAACTGCAAACGAAACAAATAAGTAAATATTAGAATTGCACATAAAAACTGTTAACACCAAAAGCAAAAGTTAAAACTTAGCCAGGTATGGTGATTCACACCTATCATCCTAACTATTTTGGAAACCAAAACCAGGAAAATTTCAATTTAAGACCAGCCTGGGCAAAAAGTTCATGACACTTCATCAACCAATAATTGTATGCAGTGGTGCACATCTATTATCATAGCTATGCAGGAGGCTGAGATCAAGAGGATTCAGGTTCCAGGTCAGCCCAGGCAAAAGTAGTTAACAAGACCCCACTTCAACAGAAGTTCGATGTGGTGGCACATGCCTGGCAGGCCAGCTACCTAAGAAAGCTTAAATAGGAGGCTCAAGGTCCAGGCCAGTCTGGACAAAAATTGAGACCCTATCTCAAAAATAGCCAAAACAAAAAGGGCTAAAAATGACATAACTCAAATGATAGAGCATCTACTTGACAAAGGTAAAGCCCTGAGTTTAAACCTCAGTACAAAGAAAAAAAAGTGAAAGAGAGGAGAGGGAGGAAAAGAAGGAAAAGGGAAAGAAGGAAGGAAAGGAGGGAAGGAAGGAAGGAAAGAAGGAAGGGAGGGAGGGAGGGAGGGAGGGATCAAAACTTTTGTAAAACTGGGACAAAATATCGTAGCTCATACCCAGAACAGAAAGCTCATATCAATCAATAACAAAACCAACAACCAGAAAAATGAACATTTCAGAGAAAGAAACTTAGGCTTTAGAAAGATATTCAATCTCTTTCAAAAAAGAAATTCAGATTAGTATTACATTGACTTCATTTTTTACTTGTCAAGATTACAAAGCTCTAAAAGTAGATAGTATTCTATATTGAATACATTTGGACATACATAAGTTGATAGTGGTAGTGTAGGTTGCTTGAGCTCTTATGACAAGCAGTTTGGCAAGACTTAATATTAAAATTGCATATATTCTTTGACTCAGCAATTTGATTTAAGGAATTTATCCATCCAGTGTATATTCTTTACTTTTTCATAACTGTGACAAAATGTGTGACAAAGCAAGAAAAGTTTATCAGGAAGGAGCTAAGGCAAAATATAGCCTGATGGACTATTTCTCCAATCAGACTCTACCTTCAACAGTTATATCACCACCCAATAGGCTAGTTAGATTTTGAAACCATCAGTGGATTAAATCATTTCGTATGCCAGCACCCTCATGATTGAACGTTTCTGTAGATCTAGAGATATGCTTTACTAATTCCTAGGTATTTCTTAATCCAATCAAGGTGAGCATCAAGTTGAACCATCAAAAATACAGTTGATTGTTACACTTTGTTTAGTGATAACAAAAATTATTAAGGGATTCTTAAAATAATTATGGCATATACATGTCAAATATTCTGAAGCACAAAACAGAATAAAAGAGATCTTTATATACTTATATAGAAAAATTCTCAAAGTTTTTCTTTTTTCTTTAAAATGCCAGCAATGACCCAAGACCTTTCACATACTAAGCAACTGTTCTATCACTGAATAATACTCCTATTCCTCCAAAATACTTAAGCTAACTTTAAAGATTGTACGTATAAGGAGTGAGGATTTAGATCCAGTGGTAGAGTGTTTACTTAATGTGCACAAGATCCTAGGTCTGATCCCCTGCACCTTAGAGGAAAAAAGTGTTTATTTGTTTTGTCCTGATTTATATATACATTTAAAAAATGCCGGGCACTGGTGGCTCATGCCTAGAATCCTAGCTACTCAGGCTGAGTAGCTGAGGATTGTGGTTCAAAGCCAGCCCAGGCAGGAAAGTCCATGAGACTCTTGTCTCCAGAAAACTACCAGACAACCGGAAGTGGCTCATGTGGTAGAGCACTTACCTTGAGCTGATAGCTGAGGGACAGTGCCCAGACTCAGAATTGAAGCCCCACAACCGACAAAAATAAAAATATAAGGGATATTTACAAAGTCTAACAAAAGTGGTTTCCTATGAGTCTAGGAAAAGAGCTTGAAGAGATACTTTCTGATATTTTTTCTACCTTTGGGTTTTAATTGTTATAAAATTACTTTAAATTTTTCATTTATCATATTGAATATTTTTTATTTTTTATTGACAGTATATATCGGTTACAATATTACGTACATAATGTATAATGATCAGAACAGAGTAACTTTTGTGTATAGATGGAAAATCACAATTAAAACCCCTTTATACAATTAGTATGTGCTAATAAGAAAAAAAAAAAACAAAGGCAGAACAGGATAATTGGCCTATCTAACACCTTAGACATCTATCACTCTTTATGTTAACAACATGCAAATTTCGTTCTGCAAGACGATTTTAAAACTGGCAAGAGCCACTTTTTAAATGTTAAATGTATTATCTATTAAAAATAGTTAAAAACACAATTTTAAAATCTTTAAAAATAGAAATATTAAAGTTTAAACACCTAGAGGAACAATTTCCATAGTAACTCAATAATGAGTGTGTTTTAATTTGAAAATAGTTGAATGATAACCTTTGTTTCTTAAGTGCTCCTGTGTGCTTTAGAATCATGCTAGATGAGCAGTCACACAGAGAAAAGTAAGAAAGTAAGGTTAGCTGAAGTTAAATAAGGGGTGAGATGAATATGAGCTTATTTGTGGAGAGAGTAATAAAATTAAATTTACAGGAATAGATATTATATACTGGATGTGAGAACCTACCTTATTGTAGAAAATTGGAAAATAAAGATAAACATAAAGGAAATAATCTTACAACCATTTCATCCATTATAATATTATTTTCAACACATTGCTCAGACTTATCTTTTCATCTTATGAGGTTATTTATACATTTTGCTTATAGAAATGGAACAATGTTGCTTTTTTTTTTTTTGTCAAATGGGGCTTGAACTCTGGGCCTGAACGCTGTCCCTCAGCTCTTCAGCTCAAGGGCTAGTGTTCTACTGGTTTTCTGGTTTTCTGGTGGTTTATTGGAGATAAGGGTCTCATAATCTTTCCTGCCTGGGCTGGCTTTGAACCACAATCCTCAGATCTCAGCCTTCTGAGTGCTAGGATTACAGGAGTTAGCCACCAGCTCACTGTGGAGCTGTGGCTGAAAATAGTAGAGTGTTAGTCTTGATGAAAAGAGTTCAGGGATAGCACCTAGGCTCTGAGTTCAAGCCCCAAGACCCCTCCCCCCACACATACTGAATGGAACTCTGTGAATGGATTTATGAAACTCCATGAATGCTTAAGTAAGACAGTGAATGTAAGATGCTTAGGTAGAAATTGGATAAAAGTAGTAGTTAGAACTGTTCCTGTAATGTGCTTAACTGATTCCCTATTATTTTATTATTATGTTTTTCTTAGGAGTTAGACATTGACATTTCACTATATTATGTATATAATAAATACTAACTCTTTCCATTAGAAATGCTTTGCTTAGCTGACCATTATTTCATTTTAAGTGTTTAACATAAAAAGTTTATTTTGTATCAGTAAGTTCTACAGGTCTTTCCTTTTTGATTTCTAAGCTTAGAAACCAAAACTTTTACAATGTTACTATAATAAACATTGATGATACAATGTGATAAATATTAATATGATAAATAATTTATTCTGTGTTCTCTTAGTTTTTGGGTTTTTTTTGGGGGGGGTCCGGTCGTGGGGCCTGAACTCTGGGCCTGGGCGCTGTCCCTCAGCTCTTCAGTTCAAAGCTAGTGCTCTACCACTTGAGCCACAGAGCCACTTCCGGCTTTTTTTTCTTTTTGCTTGTGTGGTGCTGAGGAATCGAACCCAGGGCCTCAGGCATGCAAGGCAAGCGCTCTACCACTGAGCCACCTTCCCAGCCCTGTTCTCTTAGTTTTTATATCATTGATATGAATGGATATACAAATATATAGAAATTTAGATTTTTAGTGTCTAGATGATTTTATTATTATTATTATTAGCCAGTCCTGGGGCTTGAATTCAGGGCTGTGGCACTGTCCCTGGACTTCTTTTGCTCAAGGCTAGCACTCTACCACTTGAGCCACAGTGCCACTTTCAGCTTTTCTGTTTATGTGATACTGAGGCATTCAAACCCAGGGCTTCATGCACGCTAGGCAAGCACTCTATTGCTAAGCCACATTCCCAGCACTAGATGATTTTTTAAAGGATTACTTTTGAATTTGTTGATCGTTATTTCCAAGTCATTTAGTGAACAATTTGTTTTTATTATTTTTAAATGTCTCAATTGTAGTTAAGCCTTTTTGGATGGTAACCAATGGGGTTTTCATTCTTTTTCCAGCCTTTATAATAAACTACTTTGAGTGCCTGCTATGACACTGCAGAGTAGCACAGGCAAAACCAGAAAAGCATAGTTCCTGCTTTCAGGGAGCTTACTGTCTAATAGGGAAGACAAGCATTATTCATTAAGATTCTTACAGAGCTCAGAAGTAAGGTAATTGTTTCCAAGATTAGCAAGGTTATGAGAGCTTTTAGCAAAAGAATGAGGGATTCGGAGCTTGAGTTGAGATTTAAAGGATGAAAGAAATTTAAGTAGGCCTTGGTAAAAATTGTACTGTGTGGTATTACAGAGAAAATATGTGTTTAAGTAGGCTACTTGAAGCAGAGCAACAGTGATTAGGAAGAAAACAGGGCAAGATAAGGCACAAGAGTAGACAGAGATACTAAGACTATTGATTTGTATCCAGAGGACAATGTAGAATCTTGAGGGTTTTAGCAAAGGATTATGATTTTAATTGCCTTGTAATTAAAAAAAGTGATTGAAAGGTTCCAGAGAGGAGGCAAGGAGTGCTCTTGGAAAGAAAGTGCCCAGGAGGGCTTCTCCACAGAGCCTTTTGAGGACCTCACAGCATGGAATCCAAGAGATCAAGGCAGAAACTGCAGTAGCTCCTATGACCTTGGAAAACACATTTCTCTTGTTAAATATTTTATTGAGCACTCAAGTCAGCTGTGATTCAACAGGACCTACTATATAGAAAGAGAAACTCTTGGAAGATGACTAAACTCTGTGGAATCCCAACATTTAATTGCTGGGTAATATATCATGGGCATGCACAGGGACTTGAGAAGTAGCATATGGATGAAGGAAAACCAGAAATGTAATGACATGAAATTCAACAAAAAGGACATTCTCATTATTAAATTAGAACTGAAAAATGTTGCCGGGCATCGGTGGCTGAGATCTGAGGATTGTGGTTCAAAGCCAGCCCAGGCAGGAAAGTATGTGAGACTCTTATCTCCAATTAACCACCAGAAAACGGGAAGTGGTGCTGTGGCTCAAGTGGTAGAGCACGAGTTTTGAGCAGAAGAATGCAGGGACAGTGCCCAGGCCCAGAGTTCAAGTGTCATGACCAACAAAACAAACTAAATAACATACAGCATTTCATTGTAATGACCAATTAAAAATTTTAACAGGAAAAGTTCAATAGAAAAAATATTCCATGCAGGTACTGGTAGTTCACACCTGTAAACCTAGCTACTCAGGAGGCTGAGTTCTGAGGATCTCAGTTCAAAGCCAGCCCGGGCAGGAAAGTCCACGAGACTCTTATCTTCCATAAGCCACTAGAAAACTGGAAGTGGCGCTGTGGCTCAAGTGGTAGAGCGCTTGCCTTGAGCTGAAGAGCACAGGGACAGCACCCAGGCCCAGAGTTCAAGCCCCATGACCAACAACAACAACAAAAAAACTAAAAAATATTTATCAGGTCTAGTGACACAGATTTTAATGACCAAAAATTCTTTCCATAATATTATTTAATATAGCTTTCACTCACTTTTTTTGAAAAATAATTTTTCTTGTGTCTTCTTTTATAATATTCTATAACTTACAGATGTTTTAATAAATTCCACAAAAACTGTGCTAATATTGCATTACAATTGTACTATTTATTATTTTGTTTGCAAAATACGTATTTTTACAATGATTAGGTTCTTTTAAAAAATAGAATATATTTTTCTATGTGAGCAAATTTTCACTTAAATTGCTAAGTTTGGTGATTTAAAAGATATTATATCTGTCCTTAAGATGATACCTAGGTATTACTTTTTAGCTGCTATTATGAATGGGACCTCTGCTTTTATTACCACCATGGGTTTTTTTTTTCTTTTTTAAAAAACATTTTAAGGGCTGGGAAGGTGGCTCAGTGGTAGAGCACTTGCCTTGCATGCATGAGGCTCTGGGTTCGATTTCTTAGCACCACATAAGCAAAAAGAAAAAAGCCGGAAGTGGCGCTGTGGCTTAAGTGGTAGAGCGCTAGCCTTGAGCTGAAGAGCTGAAGGACAGCACCCAAGCCCAGAGTTCTGGCCCCACGACTGGACCCCCCAAAAAAAACCAAAACATTTTAATTGACAAAAATTTATTTATGGTTTATAATGGGATTTTCTGAAGTATATATGCATTGTAGAATGTCTAATCTGGCAAATTAGCCTATCCATTGCCTCATTTATTATTACTTCATGGTACAAAGTACAATAAACACCTTAAACTTATTTCCCTCTTTTTGATTCTGGCCTTGGAACTTAGGGCCTTGTGCTTGCTAGGTAGGCACTAGTCTACTATTTGAGCCACACCTCACTTTTTACTTCCCCTCTTAAAGTGAAATATTTTATCCTTTGCTAATATCTCCTCATCACTAGCCCAAGCTCTGAGAATCAGCATTCTACTCTCTGCTTCTTCTATGAATGTGATCATTTCAGATCTCACATATAAGTGAAATATGCTGCATTTGTTTTTCTGCAGCTGGCTGTTTCACTTAACATAATGTCCTCCAGGTTTATCCCTATGGTCCCAGTGGATTGCCTTCTTTTTTTTTTTAAAGCGGAATAGTATTCCAATAGATAGCTTAAGCTATATATTGATTTAGACATTAAATTATACACATTTTCTTTATCTGTTTATCTACTGATGGACATTTAAGGTGATTCCTTAGCTATTGAGAATAATGCTGCAATAAGCATAGGGTTGAAAATATGTCTTTGAAATACTATTTTTGAGAAACTAACTTCATTTTCTTTAGGTATCTAACACACACACACACACACACACACACACACACACACACACAC
>NW_012267241.1:20909027-20936992 GCF_000151885.1 Dipodomys ordii | reverse complement strand
ACACACACACACACACACACACACACACACACACACACACACACACACACACACACCCTCTTATCCCCAAGGAATACATTACAAGACAATGGATAACTAAAACTAAGATAGTACTGAACCCTATAAAGATTCTCCTCAGTTTATCAAGAAATTACAACTCAGAAAGACAATTATAAATTGAAAAGACATTTAATACACCTAAACTATCAAAAATCATGGCTTATGGCTGGGCGCTGGTGGCTCACGCCTTTAATCCTAGCTACTCAGGAGGCTGAGACCTGAGGATTACAGTTCAAAGCCAGCCTGGGCAGGAAAGTCCATGAGACTGTCATCTCCAATTAATCACCAGAAAACCAGAAGTGGAGCTGTGGCTCAAGTGGTAGAGCGCTTGCCTTGAGCTAAAGAGTTCAGATATCATGCTCCATGACCAACCAAAAAAAAAAAGAAAGAAAGAAAGAAAAGAAAAGAAACACAGTATGTTGTAGTGAATATTGTATAACCAATTATGAGTTTTCTATATCTCATGAGAATTCTAATATTATTTTGAAGAAACTTCATACTTTTTTTTTCTAAAGGCTGTACTAATTTACATTCCTACCAATTGTGCAAGGGTTTCCTTTTCTCATATTTTTTCCAATACTTGTTATCTTTCATCTTTTTGGTGGTATCCACTTTAACAGGTATGAAATGATAGCTCATTCAGGCTTTAACTTGCATTTTCCTGGTGAATAGCATAATGAGCATATAATAGACTTGTTGACCATTTATCTGCCCCCTCTTCAGAAATACCTATTCTTTGAAAATTTTAAATCAAAAATTTTTTTAATAAATTCTTTGTATGTTTTGGATTTTAACCCCTAGTAAATGTATGGCTTATAGATATTTGTCCCAATCTGTAGGCTTTTTCTTTACTCTGTTACTTGTTTCCTTTGCTGTATAGAAGCTTTTCAACTTGTTGCAATGTCATTTGTCAGTTTTTGTTTTTGTTGCCTGTCCCATTAGAGTCATATTCAAAATAATCCAGACCAAAATCATGATGCTTTTCTCTTATTCTTTCTTGCAGTAGTTTTATAGTTTCAAGTGTTACATTAAAGTGTTTAATCTATTCCAAGGTATTTTTGTTTTTGGTAACTATATGATACGAGATAGGGTCTGATTTCATTTTTTTGCAATTGTCTAATTTTCCTAATCATTGAGAATCAATTGATGGTAAATACATGGATTTACTTCTGTGTTCTCGTCTGTTTCATTGGTTTATTTTTATATTAGTGTTATTTTTTATGCAAGTACCATACTGTTTTGATTGCTATAGCATTGTAGTCCATTTCAAAGTCAAGTAGTGTGATACTTTCAGCCTTTTTTGTTTAGGGATTATGATTGGTTTGATCATTCAAGGTAGTTTGTGGCTAAATACATAAAGTTTTTAAAAATGTATATGACAATATTATTGGAATTTCTATTGAGATTGCGTTAAATGTATAGATCACTTTGAGTAACATGGACATTTTAATAATATCAATTGCTCCAATCTATGAAGAAAGAATGTCTTTCCATTTATTTGGGTCGACTTCATTCACTGGTGTTTTGTAGCTTCCAGTGTACAGGTATTTCACTTCCTTCATTGCATTGATTCCCAAGTACTTTAATTTTTTTACTATTAAAAATAGGATGGTTTTTCTAATTTCTTTTCATAGTTTATTATTAGATCATAAAAATGATACTGATTTTTGTCTGTGATTTTATATCCTTTGTATAAATTTTACTTATTAGTTTTAACCATGTTTTGGTGGAGTCTTAGGATTTCCATGCAAAAGATTGTGTTATCTAGAGATTGCCATATTGTCTTCAATCTAGAAATGTATTGCCTTTAATCCCCTTCTTATTTTATAGGTAAGAAAATTGAGGCCTAGAGAAAAATAGGTGACTGGGTTGAGTGGCAAAGATGGGAACTATATCTTGAATATGCAAATGTATTTGTGCTCCATTAATAGGAAATTGAGTTGCTTACCCAAGCAAGCCATGTTAATTACTTTTTTGGTATCAGATTTCAAAGTAATAATATACATTTAATAGCACATCTCCAATTATTATCATTGTCATTTTGAAATTCAGTATTAAGATTTGAGAAACTGCTTCATCTCCACTTACTTCTCCAGAATGTGATTCCTACAAAGACAAGAACAATTTTTCTTAGTTGTCTAAGTAGCACCTAACAATTTATTGCACTGAATAAATAATTAATGAAGATTGAATATTTCCTCTCTAGTGAATCAATTACTTTTGTCAATTCTCTGAGGAAAACTTTTCTTTCTTTTTTTTTTTTTTACTGTCCAGTAGAGTAAGAAATTTGTTTTCTTAAATATTGTTTTTAACACTGCACTTTGTATTAGTGATATAAAAATTCAAGTAACTTGGGTTTTCCATTGTTTATTTTCCTTGATTTAATATATGCAATTTGAATTTTATATGATCTCAGCTGTAAATCTGAGATCCTTTACCCTAGCAGAATGAAATAAAATCATTTGTTAAAGGATTGGTTTTACTTGAATTTGTGGTATATGAAGCTCTGAAAGTGAACAATTATTTGTTCGTGAGGAAGAAGGATGTTTGTGATAGATTTTTTTAATAGCAGGAATGTAATTTTTATTGATATGGCTAAAAATTATTCATCTATTAAAGGTACTTATTATTAGAGTCTCTAAATATATAAAGTTAGTGAAATAACTTGACATTTTTCAACTCAAAAATCAGTAGAGGAGGTGCAAAATTTTAATACATTTATAGGTAGCAACAGTTACTAATCCAAAAATGAGCTCTAAGTAAAACAAAAAAAATGAACATATAGGGAAAAATACTTTCTGTCCTTCTCTAGAAAGTAATGGACCTAATTATAAAATAGCAAATGTCCTCTGTTTTTAAGAAATAGCTTCACTATATTAACACTTTATAACTTCTGGAATTCAAGTTAAATAACATTGTTACAAGTTTATTTTACCAGAGGAAAACTGTGTAAGACAACATCTGCAGTACATATTTGATAACAAGGTAGAAGAAAAATTAATTGAGTCATAATATTTTCTATTTGTTTTTTAAGTCTTTTTGACCCAGAACTTTGTGACCTGTGAAATCTCTACTTTTTTTTATTTTTTAAAATATTTTATAATGCATGGATTTAAGTCAACACGTATTACAGCAAGTTGACTACTATACTCCAAAGTAAAGGCTATTAAGGCATAAATTGGGAAAAGTTTAAAAAGTCATAATAAAAATGAACATATATATGAGAGAAGAGAGGCTAAAGTTAAGAAGTTTCTTCTGTTCTCCAATTTACAACAAAGAGAAGCTGCATTTTAACCTAGTATTTGCAATCCTCTGATTACTTACTGGCATTCCATTTTGTCAAATCATTGCCAAGAGAATGCACCCAAATCTTGAGTTACAGACCACTCTTGCCTCTGATTGGAAGGAACCTACCAGTTGTTTGAAAAGTATTCCAGATCCAAGGCTACACAAACTGAAGGAGCAGACTTGAGGAAAGGGTTCCAGTTAGGGAAGAGAAGCTTCCTAGACGTTACAATTCTGTCCAGAAGCCAAATGGGAGATAAATCACTGCTGGCCACCTCTCTTATTATTGAAATGGTTCAGCCCTGGGATTTAACTGAAGGGCTAACAGGGTTTTGAAGTGCAAATAGGATGGTGAAGGGTAACTGCTTTTAGGGTTTCATTTTGATGGATTTTTTTCCTGTGTGGATTTCTGGTGCTGTGATCTGGAAGAGGCCCTTAAAAAAAAATAGAAAGAAAAGTTTTGTTTTGTTTTTGATCAGTCAGGCAATAAGAACTTTCCTTGGGAGTGTACTTTTCCTGCATGCATATTGATCTTATTGTGTTTCGAAGTAGATAATTTAATTGTGTTTTTTTTCTGAGCCTTCTGTAATGGAGCTGTCATTTTAAGGTCACATCTCTCTTGGTATTAATGCCAAAGTTTGAGTATTGAACTAAGATGTACTACTTTTGGTTCAGTGGTTTGGGGAGAAATTATTTTGGGCCAGCGTGTGTGAAAGTCTTCCATTAAAGATCAAGTCCATATTAGAACAAACTCATTTATTTGTTTCGTATGCATTGTTTTGCCAATTGCATTGGTTTTTTTAAAAAAAAAAACAACAAAATTCTCAGATTATGAAATATTACACTATTATTTGCAGGGTTAAATGAAGTGTTTGAGGAAATAAGAAAGCCATAAAAATGTTTAAGTAAGAAGAACTACATTGATTTCTGGAGTTAAATTTTTTCTTTTATCCTCCAAATCACAGAATATAAAATACATTTAAATGTTTACATTTGGGGGAAATTTGGATGAGAGGAATCATTAGGAATTCCAAAGAAACATAATTATATCTTAAGGGCATTGTGAACAAGAAACTTTAAGAAAAATTAAAATATCTTTACTACACAATTAAATGCTCATGTTTCCTAGAAATATTGTTGAAGGGAAAGCCCATTTGGCTATTTAGGTGAGACATATTTGCATTACTTTCCCTTTTTTAGAATGATAATGTATTTGCCTGCAACAGAGGCTTACCTCTATCCACTTGATGTCTATTACAGAAACCGGTTGTTAATCTCCATAATTGACATTGATCACACATAGTATTCTTAATTGAACCTCTAGGTTGGTTTTTGCTTTTTAGTTCTTCAGAATTTTCTCTTTACAATATCTAAATGATAGAAATGTTTATTTACTACTTCTGTGTCATGATTTTAAATAAGATGCTTGAAACACAACAAACCCTCAAATTGTAGCTAGCATCAGGCAGAGTCCCTTGCATCTACAGCTTCTCTGTCATTAGTTTTGTTGCTGGGAGATGTTCATATGACCTTTCCTTTGTTAGAAGGGCTCTGCAGCCCTTCCCAGAATCCTTTCGTTAACTGTCTTTTTCAACATAAGTTGGAGGTTGCCTGATGAATGAGTGATGGACATTTTTATGAGCTATACATATTGTTGACATTGTGTCACGTGTAACTTTTTAATTTCTAATGTGTTTAATGTGTTTTTAATTTGCAAAGTATGCATGCGACTTTTCTAGCAGTGGAACTGAGTCAGCATTTCTGAGATGAGATTGCTTTATGCAAACCAAACAGGTCAAACTGAATGCAAGTCTTAGATTTCCTGAAACACACATGGGAATGAATTTCACTTTGAATATTGTTGAATAAAAGATACTTGAAAAAGGCTTCTTTTCCCAAGAACTTCTCTTGCCTCTTGGCAAGTGAATTGCCCCTATATAATAGCGTTGGGGGATGGGGAAGTGAGTTACAGAGTGAAAAGGCAATCCACAAATAATCACTCTTTTCTGCCTTTGATTGTGTCAGATTTTTTTTTGTGTGTGTGGCAATTGTTTTCTTTTTCCCTTAGAAGAGGTTTATGGTCCAATGTCTGTCAAGTCAGCCCCTGTCTTAAGGTTGCAGTTGTATTTCTCTCTGGAGTTCCTGGAGGTGATGTTATCTTTTGTTCACTCAGCAGTGTGGTCGTCCCTGAGAGCATCTGTCACTTTAGGCATTACAAGATGGATGGGTCTCCAGTGAACTGCTGGTTGAAGCAAATGGTGAAAATAAGAAAAGACAAGGGGTTGCAGGGTCTGTGGAGGGGACAGACAACAGGAAACACTGTTAGAAATCAAGAGTAAGCTGAGCAATAGGAGAAGCAAGCAAAGATGGATCAGATGTCATTTTATAAACATCTTGGAAATCAGAATCTTTGGTGATTGTGGTGATCTGAGGGAGACACCTGCATCATGGTAAACAATTCTGTGTTTTGACTTTGTAAAATGTGTTTGGATACTTTTTTAAAAGTCTAGGAAGAGTGTCAGGAGAAGGTTTTGTATGAGAGTTTTGCTTTTTGGGCAATCAGTGATCTTTTCAAGATTAATTAAGAATTGAACGTTTAGATGTTTCTATTGTATTTTCTCCTTTTCTTTTTCTTTTCTTTTCTTTTCCTGTAAGCAGCCAGGCAGTTGTAAATTTTAAAATGTTTGAAAAGTTTGGGCCATGTAACTCACATTTTTACTATGTTCTGAATATTCTTGGTGTTTTTGTGAAATAGTCCTGACCATTCTATACTTATGCTTAAATGAGGCTGGGACAGATTTTAAGTCATTTAAAATAATCTCCAGTTTCATTTAATGAGCTCTTTGGTTTAAAAGAATGTACAATTTTTATTCATCTGACAGAAAAAGTTGGGGATTTGTATTGAATTCATTTTGTTAGCCATGTTCAAAATTTGTAAATGCTGGCTGATACAAAGTATGTCCTGTGTAAGATGAGGACAGGAAAGAAGCCTGGCTGGGAAATAAAGAAAGGCGGGGGGGGGGGGAATGGAGGGTGATGTAATTTTAATAAAAATGACTTTGTCAAACTTTTTGGCATTCATCTACAAAAAAAGATCATAGGTTGAAAGGTAAAGAAATTAAGATGATTAGAAGCTTTAAGCGACACAAATGGTAGAGTATCTTCCTTCTCTATGGGTGTAAATAATAGATGAAAGAGGAAGAGTGACAACAAAGGATCAGGTCGTTTAAGAGAATGTGTGCAGCATGAATGGAGGTCTGTGGCCCAGGGCCAAAGGTCTTAGCTTTGAGTGTAATTAGAAGAAAATACAGAAATGTCATTACTAGCAGGTGAAGTGTGCAGCACGTGGCTAAAAATTAGCAATTTTAGACTCCAAAGCTATTGGAATTGGATTACTGACCTTTAAAAAAAAATCATTAAGGTCCTTGTGGAGTCATATAGTTTTCATTGGCCGTAATGCAGTTTGACCTTGCTGACCATATGGGGTAATCTTGGGTTGGATAAAGGTAGCAATCTCCTGATGTCTATTTGTATGTGTGGGAGTGGGAAAAATATAAGTTTGAAAGTATTGGTCCTGCATTTTTAACTATTATTTTGCCTGAAAATATTCTTGGAAGAATGAGAGAGGTAAGACAAGTGTTTTTATTACAAGAGCTGATGTGGCTCTTTACTCTCTCCCTCTGTCTTTCAACTTGGCCTAAAAAGGAAACTAAAATCAAAACCAATCATTTAGAAAACATGGTGTGTGAACATTACTTCAGATATTTTCATTGCTATAAATATTTGTATTGAAATGAATGCATTCTTAGAAAAATCCTCTTTGTTTTCTTTTTAGACCCAGTAACAAAGAGCAAGATATACTTCTGAGTTATATGTAAACTTTTTAATGAGAAATAATCTTCATTTACTTCCTGACTTACAACTTCATTTCCTATATTTTCATGTAATAGTTTATATTGACCATAATCTACTACACAAAGAGAATAATGGGCACACTATAATTTTCAACCAGTAATATATAATTATAGTTAAATTACTATCTTCTAGGAATACATTTAAAAGGGTTAAGAATAAGCCTGGGAAGTGGCACTGTAGCTCAAGTGATTGAGTGCTAGCCTTGAGTTGAAGACCTCAGGGACAGCGCTGATGCCCAGAGTTCAGGCCCCATGACTGACAAAAACAAAACAAAACAAAAAGAATAAGCCTGGCACTAGTGACTCATGTCTGAAGTCCTGGCTACTTAGGAGGCTAAGGTCGAAGTTCGAAGCTAGCCCGGGCAGGAAAAATCCATCAGACTCTTTATTCCCAATTAACTACTAAAAAGCCAGAAGTAGAGCTGTGGCTCAAGGGATAGAGCCCTAGCTCTTTCCCCACTTTAAGCATCTTTTCTTAAAATTATAAAAGGAACAGTTTCAAGAAATAAAAAAAATCCTATCAGTATTACTTAAGTTTCAATTTTTTACATTTGAGTAATTTTGACCAGATGTCAGGGATTAGAAAATTCCCGAACTCCTTACTAAGAAAGTCATACACTGATTTCATTCCTAAAATTAAAAGTATTCTATAGAATTTTACCATTAGGATAATGCCTGTCAAAAATACAGAGTAGGCAAACTTATTCTTAAGAGCAATAGAAATTACTTTTGAGTATATATAATTAGGATTATTTGGGGAGTATTTAGGAGGGAAGAATATCTGTATATTTGTCTATTGTGATGTATACAGATTTGGTAAAACTTTGTTGATATTTAGATTGTTGTGCTACAGAATGTTTGATTATATATTGTATTATATATAATTAAAATTATATATTTTATTTTTTAATGTTTTTACAGGTGTGAAAAAGCCTTCAGCAAGCTATCACCTAGGCAACTGGCTCCCTGAAGTGTTGACTGATGAACTTAATCATGAACATGACTCAAAAATGTTAATAACTAAACCAAGGTATTGTACAATTATGTATGTCCAACTTCCAGTTTTTCATGATCCGATTTGTTTTAAGGACTTAGATTTAGAATTTAAATGAAGCTACTGTGTTTGGTTCTTAAATTAATTAAACAAACATTTCTATAAACCCCATCCCACTTCCCTAGTCCCACAAAATTTATTCAGCAATAAAATTTCCCCTGTATACCCAAATTATGAGAGCAAAATTTCAGTTTTTGATTTGTCTTTGTTGGAGATTTTTATCTTTCAAATTGTCTAAGACTTCTAGATTGTTTAGAAAAACTCAAACCATACTAGTAACCACATATATTTAAATTTTGTTTCACATATGACTATTCCTGGTGTATATTATAAAGTATTTATTAAAGCTTTTTTTTTTAAATAAGGATTTCAATTTAGAAAAGAAAAAGAAATGATACTGCTTATTTCCCCCTATGGCAAAGAAAATTAAGAGCTTGCATAAAATTGAGAATTTAGTATTACTGTTTTAGATAACACTAGTGTATCAGAAGGGATATAACCCAAGATGTCTCTCTCCTTTTGGAAGTTATAATGTGCTTAAATAGCCTGGCATTTCCAAGGGAGGCCAAAGATCTTTTCCTCTTTTATGGCCTGCTGTATCCTTTTGAGGCCAAAAAGAACAAGAGGGTCATTGCCACTTCAGCCTCGTCTCTGTTTGTTCCTTCAAGCTGACCACGAGGATACCAAAACCCTGTATTGGCTTAACATTTGGGTCTGGAACATCTGGAAAATGGTCAGAGAGGGAGAGGAGGAGGCAGAAGAAAGAGACTGTTGCATTTTGTTTCACCAGGTGCTAGGAGGAAGCAACATTAGCCTTTTTGATATGGAGGCAAATTCTGTGGGCCCTGGAGTTAGGCTTCAACAATTGAAGAGGTCAAAGGACAGCTGAGTGGGGTCAGTAAGACACCATGGGGTGTATTTTGTTACTTAGTAAAAGGAGCAGCCTCCTAAAACCTTAAAGGATTCTCTTGAAAATCTGTGTTGTGAAAAGGTTTTATGAGTCTCATGGCAAAAACTCCTGATTTATCTAAGGAATGCTTGCTTTTGTCTAATGGAAGGATAATCCTTACCAAATGTTGCCAAGGACTATAAGAGTCAATATACGTCTGAAAGAACAGTTTGGGTTTGAAGTGTACTTTGCTTTCCAAAATGTTTATCATTTTAATGTTCTGTCTCAGTGAAGAATTTCATACTGGTGAAATACCACCTTTTCTTTCATTAGAGTAGAAAGAGGGGGGGCAAGAAGAAAGAGGTAAGGAGTGCACCTACATTAATTTAAAATTTATTTTACCTGCTTTTGATCTTACCTAACATAGGATATTATTACTAAATCTTTAAAATATCAAAATTTTGTTAACTCTAAAAAGTTATCTTTGAGTTTAACTTATTTATAAAGGGAAGAAACTGTACATTAAGTATGTTTCTGCCTGACAGTTTTTGAATCCAGGGCCTCATGCACTTATACAATGTACCACTATGCTGCACATCTATCTCTAGCTTTCAGGTTTTTAAATTTGTTGTTGATAGCTGGTAAAAGGGGGTATCAGTTGGTGGTTAGCCTTAAATCTTATGTTTCTTGTCATTTTGTAGTAATAAAAATAATCAATGTCAGTCAAGAATAGATTATTCTATTGTATGGCCAGTTCTAGAGCACTTGAGTAGCATATATGAAACCCTGCTCAGTCCCTAGTATGGGGAGAAAAAAAGCAGCAATATAATAATGTTCTCTTTAAAAAGAAATGGAGAAGGGGGAAAATATCCTCATGCTGTGAAAGCCATTTCTAATAGTACATGACCTCAAGAGACCCACTTACAGGATTATGAATACCTTTGAAAGGTGTTAGCCACCTGGCAGAGAGTGAAAGGGGACAGTGAGAGATTTAGTATCTGTCATTCCAGTTTATACGGTATATACACATACATATATAGGAAGAAATTACAACATGTATAGCAAAGAAAATAGATAAAATTATGAGTGTGTTATAATAGGTTTTATGAAACATTCTCTTACGAAATTATGAATTAATATTATGGTTATGGTTATAGTTAATATATTTATTAACTTTGTATGTATGTTTTTTTTCAATCCTTTTAAAGTGATTACTACTCCTATTATAGGAGCATATTCATAAATGTAAGGCTTAGCATGCAGAGTGCTCTTTTTCTATCCTCTCAAGGTTAAAGCTCTTTTCAACAGCTAATTTAGAAACCTAAGTGTAGTGATGGATAATTGACAAAAGAAAACCTGCAGCTGTTAAGTAGCATTGAAATTGTGGCAAAACTGACAAATGCAATTAACAACATTAATAAGATAAGAAGATGAGAAGACAGGCAGATGACAGAGTGGGAGATGGAGAGCACAGGAGTAACAAACCCATACAAGGACAGAATGTTCAAGTTGCTTTGAATTTCCAGCACTGTTTCTTTTGAGCTCATCTTCTTTCAGTAGCCTCTGAATTATGGCAGAATATGTGTTTCATAAATTGTGTAATTCAGATCCATTTGTAAATCCTCCAACTTATATATGATTCAAAAGAAGCAGCTGTTTGGTGGTAGCATTCAAGAAAAACAATCAAATGTTAGTGATTGTAAAGCCACTTGACTTTCAGTGTTTTGAAAGTCAATTTTAAATGTGCTTCTGATTTACTGTCATTTGTGAGTAGGAATTTCTTTTTCTCTCCTTTCAGCCTTCTAATTTCTTAGTCAGCCACGTGCATTACAAAATGGCCTACCATCACCCAAAACAATACACACACACACACACACACACACACACACACACACTGCCTAGAAGTCTTTAATGTGTTATTACTAATTATGTTTCTCTGATTAATGTCCATGATCCAAGGTCTAAATAATCTTAGGTAATGTAAATGAGAATAGGTAAATAAACCAGGTCAGTGTTCATATGAAAAATATGATTATATTTGCCCTTCCCACTGCACTTTTGAAAGTATCAACTAAAATGTAGAAACTTATTTTAGTAGTTTAATTTTTTGAAAGTTTACTATGTTTAAGAAATTTGTTTTTGCCTCTTGTGCTTTATGCAAATTTTAATGATTATAGTAACAAATCCCCAGAAGTTTATTCTCTGAAATCACAGAGTCTCTGAAATCTCTCTGCAACAGTCCTTGATGAATGTGGCAAGCTGTACTTTGGAAGCATTTCTTGTTATTTAATGTTTTCTGTTCTGGATTATTGACTATTCCCCCCTGTTGAAAAATTGGTCTCTGGTGACATGGTAGAGGTCACACGTTGCCTATTATTGTTTTGGTTCTTTGATCTTACACAGGGATTGCCTCTGGTAATTATACTAGTTCCAGAGAGCTTTGACAAGATGTGTTTATTTTACAGAAGAATTTCTGGCATTTCAAAGAAGAAAATAAAGATTTCCAGTAACCCTGTGTTACAAAAGAAAAAGAACATTGTACCCCATCTTGTAATTAGGAGTTTTAAATAAGTATTATGAAATTATTTGGCATATAATAGTATTAACAAGAGATATTGCTGTCTGTAAGCACATCCATAAAAATTAAATTAAATTATACAGCTAAATTTGTATTTTGGTATCTGAGGTACTTTTAGCATCAGAAGCTGTCAAAACTGATTAATTCCCACCTAAATGTATGGAATGAAGTTGTATAGTAGAAGTTGAAATTTTTATCTTTCAGTATGTTTTCATACTCTAAGGTTTTCAACAAAGAGAATGAAAAAATGAAATAAAACCCATTGTTTTAGATCCATGGTTAGCTTTGTGCAGTTTTGGAATGTGCTTGGAAGATCATATCTCTTCAGACCTGCTTAATATGCAATTGGGTAAGACACATAAAAGCTCCACCTATTCATCTTTTTACTCAACTGTAAGTTTAAAAACAAAAACTAGTTACCAAATATTAAGACTAACTAATATAAATAATTAAAATGCCAGTTTAAAAAGAGTAACTGGGGCTAGGGTACATTTGAGTGCTAGAACACATTCTTAGCATGTACAATCAATCTCAACCCCCTAGTAAATAAATGAAAATAATAAATAAATGCTATAAAAGCACAAGAGAACCCAGGTGTCAATGGCTTAAGGCCTGTAGTCTCCTAGCTGCTCAGGAAGCTGAGATCTGAGGATCACAGTTTGAAGCCAGCCTGGCAGGGAAGTCCATGAGACTCTTTTTTTTTTTTTTGCTTTTTTTTTTCTTATGTGGTGCTGAGGAATCGAACCCAGGGCCTCATGCATGCAAGGCAAGCGCTCTATCACTGAGCCACCTTCCCAGCCCAAGTCCATGAGACTCTTATCTCTGGTTAACCAACAAAAAGCTAGAAGTGGAGCTGTGGCTCAAGTGGTAGAGTTCAAGCCTTGACTGAAAAAGCTAAGGGACAGCACCCAGGCCCTGAATTCAAGCCCCAGGACTAGCTTGTGCACACATACACACACACACACACACACACACACACACACACACACACACAAGCACACACACGCACAAGAAAGAACTATGAATGTGCACTTGTTTGGTCTCCAGTGAGAACTTTTAAGAACAATGTTTGTATAGGAATTACACATTATCACTTTCACCATTGAAAAAAACATTTTTTTCCAGTTCTAGGAATTGAACCTAAGGCCTCATACATGCTAAGCCCATGGTCTGCCACAGTACTCATTGGTGAATAATTTAATGAATAGAAACATGTTATCAGTAATGCATTAACAAGTAGTTTTCTTACACGAAGTCAAAGAATTGTATTGCTGTAAGCAATAGTAACAGTCCACTCTATATATTCATTTTACAGATGAAGAAACTGAGCTTGAGAAAAGTAAAATGACTTGTTCAAAGCTACATTACTAGGGATACAGCCATCTCTGAGTTCTTAGAACTTAAATTTATATCTCCTAGTCATTATATAGACACTAGAGTTCTACTGTCTAATATGATAACCATCTAGCACATGTGGTTACTTAAATTACAATGAAATAAAATTAAAAATCTAGTTTTACGGTCTTGTTAGCCATATTTCAAGTGCTCAACTGTCAAGTGTGCCTTCTGGCTACCTATATCAGACAGTAAATATATAGATCATTTCCTTCATCTTAGAAAATTCTATTGGGCACCACTGCTCTTGGTGTCAAAAATCATCCCATCATTTTCTCTGTAGTGTGAAGTAGCAGCTTTTTTTTACCTTGATGGTCATTTGTGGCCAGAACGGTGCCTTGGAACCTACTTAGTGCCCAAATCATTCAAGGAAAGGGGTACATCTTTACTTGGTACTCTTAATGTAGTATACCATTGAAAAATTATTTATCATTTTATACACTTTGTGCCAGGCACAAGAAAAATTTTAAAAATTTTATTAATACATAATCTCAAGTAGTCTCACAAAACATGTTATTACTAATCGAATAACCGCCACTTTTTTTGACAAATGAGAGCTTAAGTAATTTGCCCAATATCACACAAGGAGTAGTGGAACAAGATTTGACTTAAGATTATCAGATTCCAAAACCCATATACGTACCTCTAGGATTTCTGTAAATGCTATATTATTGTTAAGAAATGGAAAGTGAATGATAACATCTGCAAAAACAAAGGTAAAGGAAAACTGTGCTATACAAAGTTGGGTTTGGTTTTTTTTTTTTTTTTTTTGTCCTATGCCTGGCACACAGTCAAATTCTACTTTGAAAAACACTCATCTCATGGCTCACACTTGTAATTGTAGCTACTTGAGAAGTTGAGAATGGGATGATTGCAGTTTGAGGCCAGCCCGGGAAGAAAAACTTGCAAGACTTCTTTTCAACCCATTTCTGGGTGTGGTAGTACACAACTCTGTGAGCTTCATGGGAGACTGAGATTGAAAGGATTGTGGTTCATGTCTAGTCCTAGTCAGAAAAGTCCCCCAAACTCCATCTCAGCAGAAGAAGCTGAGTATGATGGTATGTGCCTGATACCTCAGCAGCAATAGAAAACCTAAAATAGGCATATCAAAGTTCAGGCAGGCCTGTGGACAGCAGTTGAGACCCTCTCTCAAAAATAACCAGTGTAGAACTAGGACTGGAGATAGGGAATCTGTCTAGCAAGTATGAAGCCTTGAGTTCAAACCTCAGTACCAGCAAAAAAATAAAAATAAAATTTTAAAAGTACCTAAAACAGAAATAATTACATATACCATTCCTATAAACAAAATGTACCATTTTTACTTTTCCCTTTTTTCTTTTCTATCCTTTTCTTTTTCTTTTTTGAGACAGTTTCTCCTTCTGGAGTCTAGGCTGGGTTGAACTCACCATCTACCTATCTGTCCCAACCTCTCAAGTGGTAGGAATACAGGAACACACCATCATGCCCAGCTACTTTTTATTTATTTATTTTTTCTGATTCAAACAGCAATGTTTTAGCAGGAAAAACATGAAATTTTGATTTTAAACTTGAATCTTAATTCCAACATTTGAAAACTGGATGACGCTGGCTGCTTTGCAGAACCCATGTCTGTTGCCCTCTACTCCTACCTCTCATTTGGAATCTACCTGTTCTTTTTTTTTGGGGGGGGGTCCGGTCGTGGGGTCTGAACTCTGGGCCTGGACGCTGTCCCTCAGCTCTTCAGCTCAAGGCTAGCGCTCTAACACTTGAGCCACTGCGCCACTTCCAGCTATTTTTTTTTCTGCTTATGTGGTGCTGATGAATCGAACCCAGGGCTTCATACATGCGAGGCAAGCACTCTACCACTGAGCTAACCTCCCAGCCTCTACCTGTTCTTTTGTAGTTTCACTTAATTTTTTCCTTAATACTTTTTTTTTTTTTTTGGCCAGTGGTGGGACTTGAACCCTGGGCACTGTACCTGAACTTTATTGGTCATTGGGCCACAGCTCCACTTCCAATTTTTGGGTGGTTAATTGGACATAAGAATCTCACAGACAAATCTGGCCCTCGTTGGTTTCGAATCATGATCCTCAGATCTCAACCCCCTGAGTAGCTAGGATCACAGGCATGAGCCACCAGTGCCCAGCTCTCAGCACTTTAAAACTTTTTCTTTTCATTTTGCTTATGTGGTGCTGGGGAATTGAACCCAGGGCCTCATGCATGCAAGGCAAGCGCTCTACCACTGAGCCACCTTCCCAGCCCACTCTCTCAGCACTTTAAATTGATGTTTCTCTACAGAATTGGCTAGATACGCTGCACCTTTTGGCAGGAATGCTTCTTGGGGAAGTGTGTGCTTCATGTTGTTTCCCTTGGAGCTCAAAGTCTCACCATATCTCTTGATTAGTGTGTTCAAGAAGAGAGTCTGATATTTCCATTATGTAGTTCCCCATCCGTCTTTCACCTAATAGTTTCACTTATCATTGTTCTTATGAATATTTCATTAGCAGTCACAAAGTGGTCATTTTTGCACATTTATTAACTGGAATTCTCCATTAAAAAGATCACTCTCTGTCAACCAAAACTATTTGGTTACATTGGAGTATAGGACAGGAAGAATAGGGTAAATGTTATTCTTTCCCTTTTTTTCTAATCATATTCAATGAATTAAGCTCTTTGTTTTGTTTTTCATTTTTCTAAGAGACACTTTCATTTTCCATTTGAAAAGCAAAAGTAATTTGTGAGTTTTATATTTTAAATACATCTCAGTCAGTTACATGTATGTATTCTCTTTTATCTCATCTTTGTCCCAGAGAATTCTTCATGTGGACTTTGGTATTTTCTTGACATGACCTACTTCTTGATAGTATGTTGCTTCTCCTTTCCATTTGCAAGAGAAAAGAAAAATGACAGGCTGTATCAGTATTAGCTAGCACCTATTTCCCAAGCTGCTCTTCTTCACTTTTTCATTTCAACTCACCAGAAATGGAAACTACCTTCCCTCTTTTTTAGTTTCTTTTGTAGCAAAAGGGCAAAGACAAAAGCAGAAAGACACCCAATCACAGTATCACAGTGCAGAAAGAGTCCATACTGTTTACCATCTTTCTTAGGCTTTCCTTAATATCACAAAAGAGTTTATTAGTATCTCAGAGGTCTGTGTAATATCATAACAAAGCATTTTATGCAATTTGTCCTTTGAAGTAAGCATGGAAAATGCTATAATTCTGTCTCAAACCCAGTCAGCTAGGTACATATAATAAGGTAGTTTATAATAGAACTCACAAGTCTGTTATCTTGTTACATTTGATTTAATGACTAATTCTGGAAAGTATTTCTCCATCTTCTAACGTTATAACAGGTGTTATGCTGTCTCAGGCAGCATGTTCTCATTCAAAGGAAAGAAAGATTGTCAGTCTAGGTGGCCAATGCCAACTGTGGCAGTGACTCTAAATAGCATGGTATATGAAATTTAGAACATAGTATATTAAACTTCCTTTGAACTCCATCCACTTTGGGGTAAATATGAGCTGTCCAAGGTAGACCTTCATAGTTAGCAGTAAAGAAGTCTGGCATCACATCTATCTATACTCCTTTACATGATCATATTTTATGCCCAGATATATTTTTATTTGAAATGGACAACTTCCTTTTACTCTTCCAAGCCTAAATAGGGAGTGAATCTTTCCCTTTGTCTTCATCTAATGAATCTCCTATGATTCTTAAACTATATTGCTCATTTTTATGTTGATTTAATTTTCATGTTTATTTTAATGTTTTATTCACAGCGATCTTTATTTGCTTTATGTGTGTGTGTGTGTGTGTGTATTTCTCTTGTTATTCATTAAATTATGAGAAGAGTCTGAGATGATGTGATTCTTTGTGTGGCTCAAGTGACACAATGTTAGCTTTTGTGTGGAAAAAGCCAAGTGAGAGTACAAGGTCCTGAATTCAAGACCCAATACATCATCATCATCATCATCATCACCATGGTCTTAAAAATGAAATATTTCGGGATTGAACCTATAGTAGAGTACAGGACTTGTCATTGTATAAGTAGGTACTGAGTTCTAGGTTCATTCTTTACCATCTGACTGATAGTAAGCAAGTCATTTAGCATCTTCATGCTTCAGGTCTTTTGTTGTGATTTCTAATTTGTGATGTGAAAGAGATCAGATCTAATTCAGACTCCTGATGTTGACCTAGGCTAATTTTTATAAACTACTTAGTATACTGTTTACTATTGAATGGTTTATAAAACTAGCCCATGGGCTGGGAATGTGGATTAATGGCAGAGTGCTTGCCTGACATGCATGAATCCCTGAGTTTGATTCCTCAGTACCACATAAACAGAAAAAGCCAGAAGTGGCACTGTGGCTCAGGTGGTAGAGTGTTAGCCTTGAGCAAAAGGAGCTCAGGAACAGTGCCCATGACCTGAGTTCAAGCCCCAGGAGTGGCATTTAAAAAAAAAAGCCTCGCCCTGTAGTTCTCAAATTTTTAGATAATAAATTCTTTAAGCTCATAAAAGTTATCAAGGCCCCATTGAATTTTTATATAGATATGTGTGCTAGAAATTTAAACTAGTTGACTTTGTAAATAATTATTAATAATAGGTGCCTGTGGCTCACGCCTGTAATCCTACCTACTCAGGAGACTGAGATCTGAGGATCATGATTCAAAGCCAGCCCCGGTTGAGACTCTTATCTCCAACTGACCATCACAAAGAAAAAGAGCCAGAAGTGGAGCTGTGTCTCAAGTGGTAGAGCACTAGCCTTGAGAAAAAATATCTAGAGGGGCTGGGAAGGTGGCTCAGTGGTAGAGCGCTGCCTTGCATGCCTGAGGCCCTGGGTTTGATTCCTCAGCACCACATAAGCAAAAAGAAAAAAAGCTGGAAGTGGCGCTGTAGCTCAAGTGGTAGAGCACTAGCCTTGAGCTGAAGAGCTGAAGGAAGCGCGCAGGCCCAGAGTTCAGGCCCCACAACTGGACCCAAAAAAAAAAAAAAATCTAGAGAAAATGTTTAGGCCCTTAATTCAAGCCCCAGGACCGATAGCAAAAAATTTAATAATAAACAATTCACTATATATTAACATAAATAATGTATTTTATGGAAACAGTTACTTTAAAAAAGAGTTAGTAGAATACCCATCTGCTTCTGCATTCTGTAATCTTGTAGTATCACATATCACAGAGGTTCTGGAAAATTCCACTTTATATATAAGAAAGAGTAAGAGTGGGGAAAAAAATAAATAATATTCTCTAGCTACTCAGGAGGCTGAGATCTGAGGATCACGGTTCAAAGCCATCCTGGGCAGGAAAGTCCGTGAGACTCTTATCTCCAATAAACCACTCAGAAAACCAGAAGTGGCGCTGTGGCTCAAGTGCTGGAGCACTAGCCTTGAGTTGAAGATCTGAGGGACAGCATTCAGGCTCAGAGTTCAAGCCCCACGACCAACAACAACAAGAAAAAATTCTAATAATAGTTTAAAAATGGTTGTGACTTCAGGGGCCCCTGAAAAGGTCGTGGGGACCCTGGATCACTTGAGAATTGTTGCACATAGTAAATTAAAATTGTTGCTATTAGTATACATGAAAATTTTGTACTACACAAATATTAGTAATGAAAAGTATAGGTCACTGTCTAAAAACACTGAAGATTCAGTGTTGCTTTGCTGTTTGGAGAGCCTTGACCAGAACTTTTTTTTTTTTTTTACTTTTGAATTCTTTTGAATCAAGAATATTTAAAGAGACATTTTGAAAACCAAGTGATATAATAACACAAGGCTTGAGGTATGACTTGAGGTATGACCTATCTAGCAAGGTGTAACCCTGATTTCAAACTCCAGTACACTTAAAAAAAAAAGTATGGTATGTTGGGCAGGAGGTGTAATTCAAGTGGTAGAGGCCAGACATGGGCATGAAACCAAAATGAGAACTTGAGGCACTAAGTTCAAGCCCTAGGATTAGCACACACACACACACACACACACACACACACACACACGAAACAAAAAATATAAGCTATTTTAAGAATGCATTTTATAAATACATACCTTAAATTATAGCCAGAAGCCAAGCATCAGTGGCTCATGCCTATAATCCTAGCTACTTAGGAGGCTGAGATCTGAGGGCCATGGTTCAAAGCCAGCCTAGGCTTTGAAAGTTCATAAGAATCTTACCTCTAATAAACTAGACAGAAAAAGTCAGAAGTAATATTGTGGTTCAAGTAGTAGACCTCTAGCATTGAGCACAAAGAGGCTCAGAGATAGTGCCCAGGCCTGAGTTCAAGCCCCAGGACCAGAAAAAAAAATATATATAGCTAGATAGGTAGATGTAGTTCATGTGTACTATACACGTACTTTGAAAACATTTAACCAATAATTTTTGTCAATTTTCTCCTTTATTCCTTTTTTTTTTTTTTTTTGGTCGGTCGTGAGGCTCAAACTCTGGGCCTGGGCACCATCCCAGCACTCTTCAGCTCAAGGCGAGCTCTCTACCACTTGAGCCACAGTGCTGCTTTCGTTTTTTTCTAATTGTTTATTGGAGATAAGAGTCTCACAGACTTTTCTACCCAGGCTGGCTTTGAACTGTGATCTTCAGAGCTCGGCCTCCTGAGTAGCTAGAATTATAGGCGTGAGCCACCAGTGCCTAGCTTTATTCCTTTCTTTTTTTAAAGCTTTCCATTTTTTAAAATTTATTCTTCAAATTGTTCTTCTATAGATGTACCAAGGGGTTTCAATTCAGCATGTAAATTTATGAGGACAAAGCATTTCAATCAGTATCACCCCTTCCTTCATTCTTTCTTCCTATTTATCTCCTACCAGCCCCTATTTATCTCTTACCAGCCCCTCAAATTACCTAGTTCCATTTTCACATATGTCCGTGGGTAATTATGACTGTATTCTTCCACCATTCCTCTTGTCCATGTAGACCATGGGGAATTCATATGCTGGGCAACTGAAATCTGCTCGATTTGAAGAAGCACTCCACAACTCCATAGAAGCCTCTCTCCGATGTAGTAGTGTGGTGCCACGGCCAATTTTTTCCCAGCTCTATTTGGACCCTGACCAGCATCCTTTCCCATCTGCAGGTAAGATTCTCAATCACACATATATCTAGACTCTTAAAAAAAAAAGTGGTAATTCTGAGTTTCAGGAGCTCTGAAATAAGTTAGGTTACTAATCTCCTTTCTGCAAATACATTATTCAGCACTGTGCTGGGTTTTTTCTGGTTATTTTTCCAAAAGTATAATTTTTATTTTTATTTGTTGGGTCCGGGCGTGGGGCCTGAACTCTGGGCCTGGTTGCTGTCCTCAGCTCTTCAGCTCAAGGCTAGCGCTGTACCACTTGAGCCACAGTGCCAACCAAAAGTAAAATTTTTAAATTAAATTCTTTATCATTTCTTTGCTTACCCAGATGTCAAACCCAAAGTAGAGGATCTGGATAAAGATTTGGTACACCGCTACACTCAAAATGGCAGTCTGGATTTTTCGAACAATCTAACAGTTAATGACATGGAAGACGATGAAGATGATGAAGAAATGTCTGATTCAAACAGTCCTCCAATTCCCTATTCACAAAAACCTGCCCCAGAAGGATCTTGCACTACAGATGGTGGGTTTCACCTTTGTTTTCTTCTTTGCTATTTTCCCTCCCATACTGTGTCTGGCCTGTACTAAGTAAGCATTCTATGTGGTGCTGGAGGCTGGAAGTTAGTACTTATGGAAAGGAATGTATGGTTATGTTCTTCACAGCATGATCTACAAGAGAGATAATTATTGTCATTCATACTATAGAGACTGAGGTTCACAACTCAAGGGATGAATCCTTTATTCAGAGGGTCTGAGCAAAGAGATGTCTAGATACTGGTAGGAGATTTTTTCAGTACACAATGTACTTTCTGCAAGAATGCTATTCTTGGGCTTAGGGCTATGGCTCAGTGGAAGATATTTGCTTAGCATGCTTGAAGTTCTGGATTTCATTCCTAGCACTGCAGTAAAAATAAAATGTTACTTAAGAACTTCTTAAGTGTTCTCTCTTGTTCTTTTTTCCATCTCTCTCCCTAAACAATAATAGAGATTATAAATGTAAATTTTTATCTATACAGGACAAAAAGGTAAATAGTTTGAAAGTCTCATTTTTCTCAACCTTGACTTCCAAGATTTTAGCCATACTTGTAATAAGACAATGTTGTTTTCTAACATTTTTAGCATTTTATGGTTTTGATTCACAGCAAATCCTGTGTTCTCCCTGCCACTCAGTTTTTTTTTAATTTAATTTAATTTTATTTGTGAACATACTGTACAGAGGGGTTACAATTGCATGGGCAGGATAATGCGTACATTTCTTACCAAGCATTGCAGCCTCCTCCTTTGTTTACCCTTCCCATCCCTTCCCAGCCTCCCCCCTCCCCCCCATCCCAATCCTTCTCCTTCCCCCCTCCCCCCCCACTCCCTTCCCCCCCCCCACCGACGTTGTAAAGCTCGTTTTGGACATGACAACTTGTACTTCTCATTGTTGCATCAGATCCACCTGTATCCTTAAACAACTGGTTTTTCCCCATCTCCTCCACAAGTTATACTGACATCAAATATAGTGAAAGCAGGGGTTATACTGTGGGGGAGGGACATACAAAGCAACAAAGAGATAATCTTATAAATGCGTTAGAAACACATGTATGAAAGAAAAAACATAAAAATACATATCTAAGGGTTCATTTTCCTGACATCACATTATCTGACCTTTTCCGCTTGACTCGTACATATACTAGATATTGCAAATAAGGGAAACCATGGGACCTATGTTTCTTTGGGCCTGGCTTACTTCACTTAATATAATTTTTTCCAAGTTTTTCCATTTCCTAACAAATGGCTGCCACTCAGTTTTTTAAAAAAATGTTTGTCCTTAAGTAGTTGTACAAAAGAGTTGCCATTCAACAAAGGAGTCTATGAAAAACCGTCAGCATAATTACTACATAGGTTTTACTTTATCCAGAGTAGCCTGAGTGCACTTAAGTTACCTAGATTGGCATAGTTCAGGGATGATGCCAATGCATGTAAATCTTGTAGAGAAATAGGGAGGAGGAAGGAACAAAAATCTCAGGACACTCTCCTTCCAAAGCCTAAAGTACAAGTAATTTGGAATAAACTAGATATTTACATATAAAAAGAAAGAATTTACATTGCTGTAGAGTTTCATATTCTATTGACTTCTTTTTTCCCCCTGAGGAATATGAAGACAAAATCTGCAAAACCTAAATAGTTCTGTGCCTTGTTTTCTTCAGTAGATACTATTGCTGCTCTTTCAATAAGGCTGGCCTCCATTTTGCTTCCAACTTAAGATTGCTTCATTTTTTGCCTACACTAAATTATTGGTATAATAATAGCCTTTAAGCCTGGAAATGTGGGGGAGGTGCTCATATTATTTTTCGACTACTTGCTTTATAGCCATTGTTATGCTTTCTATTTAATTGAGTATTCAGCACCTACCTGTATGTAACTAATAAGTACAAGTTGAAAACAGTGCTTTAAAATATTGTTGGATTCTCATTGAAAGCTTATTAGATTGCAAGAATTAAATAGAGTTGGAATAAAAAACAGGATAATTTTGAAATAATCAAAATGGAGGAGAGTTTTCACTACTTCTCTGTGCCCTAAGCATGCTTTTAGTTTGCTTGTTAGGTATCCTGTGCTGTTGTTATTTACAACTAGGTATGGAAAGGTGTTTAGTGCCCATCAAAATATAAAATCTGTGACCTAAAAATAGCAAGCAGTTCTCAAACTTTAAAACATGAGAACATGTGAAATATTTGAGAAGATAGTAATTATTTTAATGATAAAGAAAATATTCTGTTTCTAAGAACAAAGAACTGATCACCCAAGTAAGAGATTGAAATTTCAAGACAATCTAAAAACACTAGTTAAGTCCTTTGCTTAGATTCCTATGTCAACTACTTGGCATTTTTATTATTACTGTCTTACTCAGTTTTCTCTTTTAAATCATCCAGAGGATGATATTTGAAATAAAAAGTAGCTTATAAACTGGAAGTTTATAGTTTGCGTAGTTCTTTCAAGTTGGTTAGTTCTATGTTCTAGGAATGTCTTGGTAGCAGCAAAAGGGAGAACAGCTCTAAAGTTTTTCTTTCAAAAAGTGGCATTGAAGTAGGGCAATGATTGACTGAACTTCTTGAGGCAAACCACCTTTCCTTCCTGGGAAATCCTCTGTTTACCTAAGGCTTAAAGAAAGGTAAAGCTTTTTTTAGTGGCAATTTAGATAAGCAGATACTTAACACCTGTAGGGGTTACCATTCTGATGTTAATTTTGGTTGTTAATTTCTTATGTAAATTATTGCAATGGCCTGGGTCCCTATCCTGCTGGGAAGCTGTTGATTGTCTGAAGCGGGTGAAGGGTAACTAAGTTTTAGGCATCTAAATACTGATTTAATTACTTTAGTTTGTGTTTACAGCTGTTTCAGTAAACTTTTCCCTCCCTCTTTTGTTTACTCAGTTACCTTCAAGTTGGAGATAATTGGAGAATGCAAATCTGTCTCTGTGAAGTGAAAACCTTGGCTATTTTCTTAGAAAATGCAGATGAAGTTTATAATGAAGAGCCCTCTTTAACCCCATTCCCTTACACTTTTTAATTAAAACCATTTGCTATGCAGGAGTCTTGGTTAGAACAACATTTCAGTATTACTGCCAGAAAGTGAAATTATTTGGAAAAATGTTTGAAAATGAATTATCAGCATACACATCAAAACAGTTTTATCTTTCCCTGTAAGGAACAGTCCTAGATTCTTCCCGAGCATGATCTTCTAGTAGTTTCTAAAGAATTATCACCTCAGCTTTTCACAATTATTTTAGATATAATTTTAGAATTGCCCTGTAGAGTAGTAACAAAGGTTTTCTTTTTAGTTTAGTTTTAGGTCTTAATAATTTGATGTCTTTATAATAGTGAGAATATAGAATTACTAATGTGATATTGAAATATTACGTTTAATGGGTCCTGGACCTACCAACTCTTCTTTACATACATATCTTATTTTCAGTTTTAAAAAAGATAAATACTAGCTGGGTGCTGGTGTCTCATACCTGTAATCCTAGCTACTCAGGGGGCTGAGATCTGAGGATCACAGTTCAAAGCCAGCCTGGGCAGGAAAAGCTGTGAAATGCTTATCTCCAATAGACCACTAGAAAACTGGAAGTGGCTCTGTGGTTCAAGTGGTAGAGCGCTAACCTTGAGCTGAAGAACTGAGGGACAGCTCCATGACTGACCAAAAAAAAAAGATAAATATTGCTCTTAGCACAATGCTTTTCTTTCTTGGGGATCTCTGATTATATGTGTCAATGGCTGAGCTGAGTTGTGACAATGAGAGCTTTGGGGAAATTCAGTAAATAGATGCCTACAATAAAATACCAAACCTGTGGCAAATAAATCTTGGAATGACCACAAATTTAAAAAACTTTTCCTGGATTTGTAACCATTTTTTGTCCTTGAATTGATTTCTTCCTGACCTGCTCTTAAATACAGCCTTTGCCTTCTCTTCTCTCCTACACTCTTTCTTCTTAATTAAGAAGTGTTGTTTACGTTGGCAAGTAACTAGGAGGAAAGAAGATAAAATAGGACTGTTTTATTTATATAGCTGACTTCATGCTTTCAAGAAAAGTTTTAAATTTATGGAAAAATTGAGAAAAGTAGTAGTTTCCATATATCCCATAGTTCCTCCTATTAATATCTTAGTATAGTAGATATATTAAATTAAGGAACTACTCTTGATAAATTTAATTAAGTTTATAATAATTTATAATCATCAATTTTATAATTTTAAGTCTGTGGTTTCTTTGGATAGTTTTTTTTTGGTCGGTCATGGGGGCTGAACTCTGCTCTTCAGCTCAAGACCAGCACCCTACCACTTGAGCCACAGTGCCACTTCCAGGTTTTTCCTGCTTATGTGGTACTGAGGAATTGAACCCAGGGCCTCATGCATGTGAGGCAAGCACTCTACCACTGAGCCAACTTCTAAGCCTCTTTGGATAGTTTTTGCCTAATGTCTTCCTTCTGCCTAAAGATTCCCTAGAATACTAAGTAGATTTAATTGTTATGCTTCCTTAGGTACCTCTTAGCTGGGACATTTCCTAGATGTGTATTATCATGCTAGCAGTTTTTGGGCTACTAGTCAGGTGTATAGTCAAAGACCCCCACTGGAATGTGGTATGTTTCTCCTGGTTAAACTGAGACTGGGTTTGGAGGTAAAGTGCCATTTTCATCACCTTAGAACATCAATGGATCTTGGGACTGTGAGTGTTGACCTTAGTCACCTGAACTGATGTTCTCCTCTCTTTTCCTCCCCAACTCTGCTATGGAAGGAAGAATGCCCAGCCCACATTGTTAGAGCTCAGACTTAAGCTCTATAATCTGAGGGTCTTGTCTGAAATTTTACCTCCTGGGAATTCACCTCTTCTTTCCATATTTACTAATTTATTTAATTGTTTATTTATGTCATTATGGAATCATGGATACTTATTTTATATTGGGATTGTAATCCAATACTACTTCATTTTCTTACTCCAAGGCTTACAGTTTCATATATTCAGATTCTTTCTGTTGATTCTTGTATCTCTTTTATATAGTTCCATTGTTATGGGACTGATTTTTTTTTTAATTTGCCAGTTCTGGGGCTTGAGCTCAGGGCCTGTGTGCTATCCTAGCCTCTCGGTGCTCAAAGCTAGTGATCTACCACTTGAACTACAACACCACTTCTGGCTTTTTCTGTTTATGTAGTACTGAGGAATTAAATCCAGGGCTTCATGCATGTTAGGCAAGCACTGTACCTCTAAGCCACATTACCAGCCTTATTTTTTGTTTTTATAAGGTAGGGAAATGATTTCTTTTCACTTTCTTGAGCACCTACTGCAATAAGTTTTAAGAGAAAGCTAGAAAACATGCTTTTCACAAAATATAATATTTATTACTTTTGACCTCTAGGTGTCCTTATATATAGTAAATGGGAAACCTCAAAGCCTGAAATAGTAAAATGATTTGTTTCTTTGCATTTGAGTGGACTGTGTACTTTTAATTTTGCCACAGAAATAACTCTGAAATAATTTTTGTCCCTAAAAATTTGTTTTCTTCAGGCAGGCATTGTCCACATTGTGCCTTTTGTTTTGTTTTAATATGTACCTAGCTAGGTTAGCCTGAAACCAAAATGATACTTTCCCTTCTTCATCATGCTATTGCTGCACTGTGTTGCTTGAGAAATCTCATCAGAATTGTCTAGACATGGACTATCTTTGTGGCTTTCAAAAACTTGATCTTTCTTTCTTTCTTTCTTTCTTTTTTTTTTTTTTTTTGAGGCAGGATCTTGCAGGTTGCTCAGGCTGACCTTGAACTCCTGGGCTCAAATAATCCTCTTGCCTCTCCCTCATAGATAGCTGAGACAGTTCCTAAATAACATCTTCAGTTTTAAGAATTAATTAGCAAGTATGAAATAGGTAGATGCTGACATAATTCATGGCTGGCAGTTGCTGGTATATCAAAGTACCCACAGAAAGCAGTCTGAAAGGTGCACAAAAAGTAGTAAGGTAGTTGAGGTAGAGATGTCTTTTCCCTTGAATGAGCAGAATGAGCATCTCACTGGCAGCTGAGACCTGGCTCAGGTCCCACTGTTTCTTGTTTCTGGGTATTTGACCTTGGGGCATTTTCTTAACCTTTCTGGGCCCTTAACTCATTTACATATTAAAGAGATTAGAATAAGTTAATGTTCCCCAATCTTTGACTCACAAATCTCTTTTAGAAGTGCAGAAACTTTTGAACTCCTCTGGAATTTTAAAACTAATTCTGTTTTATTACTGCATGGCTTGTGATAAAGACTTGATTTTGAGTAGAAAGTATTTCCTTTAGATTAGCACATTAATATATTTTTGAGATTCATGCTACATCAGAAAAATTGTTTAAGATTCAGTAATTGCTATTCGGTTAACAAAGGAATGTTTTATTGAAAAGTTCAAAATAAGATATTGTATTTTGTTTTAGGGGAGCCAAATATATTTTAATATTTTACAGCATTTATAAAAGGCAAGGGGTTGAAGATATAATTCAGTGGTAGAGCATTGGTTTAGTATGCTCAAAGACCTGGCAATCTAGCACCACCAAAAGGTAACAATAATAATAGAATAAATAAAAATAAAAATAAGTCAAAATCTACTTTTGTAGTACTGGAGATTGAACCCAGGGCCTTGTGGTTTACCACTGACTCAAATGTACTCTTAACTGCAAAATTTTGGTATGTCTGCAATTTAGGATTTAAAAGATACATGGGTTTAATTTTAATAATTTCTGCTTGTTTGCTGTGTGTTTTGAGAAAGTTTTAAACTGCTATATGCAGAAAACTTTTATTGAACTTGATAGTGTTTTGCTTATCATATGTGAAAAGCCAAACACATTTTTATTTAGTTATTTTATTTTATTTTATTATTAGTTGTGGGGCTTGAACTCTGGGCCTGGTCACTGTCTGTGAGCTCTTCAGCTCAAGGCGAGCACTCTACCAATTGAGCCACAGCACCACTTCCAGCTTTCTGGTGGTTAATTGGAGATAAGAGTCTCACAGACTTTCCTATCCCAGCTGGCTTTGAACAGTGATTCTCAGATCTCAGCATCCTGTGTAGCAAGGATTATAGGCCTGAGTCACTGGCTCCTAGCTTCCAAACTTTTTTTTTTTGGTGGGGGGGGTCCGGTTGTGGGGCCTGAACTCTGGGCCTGGGCGCTGTCCCTCAGCTCTTCAGCTCAAGGCTAGCGCTCTACCACTTGAGCCACAGTGCCACTT
>NW_012267241.1:20878920-20908272 GCF_000151885.1 Dipodomys ordii | reverse complement strand
GGTTGTGGGGCCTGAACTCTGGGCCTGGGTGCTGTCCCTCAGCTCTTCAGCTCAAGGCTAGCGCTCTACCACTTGAGCCACAGCGCCACTTCCGGCTTCTTTTCTTTTTGCTTATGTGGTGCTGAGGAATCAAACCCAGGGCCTCAGGCATGCAAGGCAAGCGCTCTACCACTGAGCCATCTTCCCAACCCCCAGCTACTCTTTCTTATAGAGTGACTATGTTGTAGAAAGGTTGGATCACCATTTCAAGAGCTTCCCAAAGCTCCCTGTTTTCCTTTCCTAGGCAACCATAGACTTCTCATTATCCCTATACCTTTTGGAGTGATATTTGAAATGTTTTGCCTTTTGTAGTAAGTCATACTTTTAATTAAGGTATTATATCCTGAGGGAAAAATTTTCAGGTTTATTGTCTATATGCAAATTAGAATTTCTTTGATTTAATGGTGCTCTTTTTAGTACTTTAAAATGCTTCCTAAATACTACTTTAGAATTTGACTAAAAAGTTTGTGTTCTCTTGGGCTGTTTCATACCTGTAATCCCATATACTCAGGATGCTGAGATCTGAGGAGTGTGGTTAGCCCACACAAGAAACTCTGTGAGGTTGTTTTTTTTTTTTTTGGGGGGGGGGAGTGTCAGTCATAGGGCTTGAACTCTGGGCTAGTGCTCTACCACTTGAGCCAGAGGGCCACTTCTGGCTTTTTCTGCCTATGTAGTGCTGAGGAATTGAACCCAGGGCCTCATACATGCAAGGCAATCACTCTACCATTGAGCCACCTTCCCTGCTGAAGGTGTAGCTCAGGCTGGTCTCAAACTCCTGCCTCATCCTCCTCCTTTGATTATCGACATTTGTCACCACAGCAGTCTGTAAGATTCTTATCTCCAATTAACTACCAACCCCAGTGCTAACACAAAAAAGAGAGAGAGAGAGGAAAGGAAGGAAGGAAGGAAGGAAGGAAGGGAGGGAGGGAGGGAGGGAGGGAGAGAAAGAAAAAGGAAGGGAGGGGAGGAAGAGAAGAAAGGGAGAAAGGGAAGGAGGGAGGGAGGGAGAAAGAAGGAAAGAAAGAAAGAGAAAGAGAGCAAGCCCATGTTCATTCCTGACAGTTTTACCACTGAATTATAACTGCTCTAAGCTTTTCTTTTGCCAAAATGAATAGTATGCTTTTGTCTGTTCTTATGTGGCAAAATTCCCATGTTTTATATCATTGAATGTTACTGGACTCACATAACCTTGGGCAAGTTCTCTAGCCTTTAAAGAGACTCAGTTTCTACATCTATGAAAAGAATTATATGATCCTACAAATTTTGAGAAAGTAGATATTCTATATAGTACAGTGTTCAAACTAGACCTGACTACTGGTAAGTACTTCACAAGTTTTAACTGCCATCAATGTCATCCTCATCAACTCCCAACTCCTAAACCTGTGAACACTATCCATTAAGGAGAGTACAAGAAGCAGAACTTTTCCAGAGGTTTCCATGCATCCCCAAACTGTAAATTGAATAACAAATATGGTTCACATATATAAATGGCTTACTGCTAAATAAATATAGATTTTATACTGAATAATAAAATGTAGATTCATTTTGAATGGTAAAAGAATTCATAGTAACTTGGATATATTTTTCTTATATCATGGCCTTCAGTGAAAGTTGAACTAATTTTTGTTAATGTTAAGTGAGATCTACAAGCTTGAAATAGTGGAGCTCCATTGTCTTTATTGTTTGAGGATTTGTTATGTTGACTTTTTTCAGTTCCATCACGAGCGTTTAAGGTTTGAAGACCCAGATCCTATGGTAGATTTTTATGCACTACAGTTTCATACAATGGTTTGGTACAGTTTTTTTTTTCTCATGTGTTTCACTGATTGTTTTCAATTGTCTATTGGCAGCTAATCAAAATAATATGTGATTTAATGCTGGCAGAATCCAACATGGTTCTTCCCTACTTTCTTTTGGGTGGTGATGATGGTGCTACCCCCAGCTTTGTATGTGGAGTATCAGATAAACATTTCCCAACCTTACACATCTCCCCCAAATAGCATTTGTCATATAAACAATTCATCTATTGTTGGAAGTAACAAAACCCTATTGAAATTAGGTTAAGTAAAAATGAAGATAATTTGAATTAAGTTAAAATGAAAGAAAAAATTGCTCTGTGCACATAAAAATTATAAAAACTTGAAAGCTTTTTTAATGAAATTTTCAAAGTTTGTTGTCCATTTGTTATTGCCTTATTTGTCGATCAAAAGATAAAGAATTGTTGTGACCAAACCAGATAGAAATATCTTCTTTTAGTACCTTTCAACACAATTCAGAAGGGCATATAGGAGAAATCTGTCTTCTGGTTGGAGTCCATAGGCCTTCCTTTTAGTCTTAGATATGATTCCTGTAAATTACTATCCCCAGTGGGAAAATAAGAAAACATACCCCCCCAAATATTTTACTATTTCCTTTTTACTGCTTTCTAGGTTTTTGTCAAGCAGGAAAGGATTTGCGTTTGGTATCACTCTGTATGGAACAAATCGACATCCCGGCAGGATTCCTCCTGGTGGGGGCCAAATCTCCCAATCTTCCTGAACATATCCTAGTGTGTGCTGTAGACAAGCGATTCCTACCAGATGATAATGGGAAAAATGCACTTTTAGGTGAGTATTTCATGCCTGTAATATTACTTCTGGGCAGATGTTAAATGCAAGCTTATTTAAAATTACCACAGCATTAAAAAATACAGCTGGGCATAGAAGTTCCTACCTGTCAGTAATCCTAACACGGGGAGACTGAGACTAGAAGATCATGAATTCAAGGCCAACCTAGACTACATAGTAATTCTCTTGTCTCAAGCAAAATAAAATTAGATGTATCTAACATTATATATTATGCATTTATTACATATTGTCATGTTATTTATTATAGTACATATTACATATATGATTTTATATAATTATATATAATAGACATATAATTTGTGTATATCAGAATTAGTTGATACTTATGTAGTTTAGATCAATTTTTTTCTTTAAGCATTTAAAAAGTTAGTTTCACTGGTTATTGTCAAAATGTTTCCCTTAATTAAGAGGCAATTCTGACCAAATGTTATATTAACAGCATACAATTTGTCAAAAAATGATATTCTGGTGCTAAGAGTGTAGTTCAGTACTAGAGCACTACTTGTCTAGAAGGTACCAGGCCCTGAGTTCAATACCAGCATAAAACAATTTTTTGTAAAACAAAGTGCAACATACTCTATGTAGTCATTAATCTAAAACTTATGTCAGCTCTCATTTATTTGGTGGATTTTCTACTTTGTAAGGTAGTTTTTCATTCTACCCGCTATTCCTTTCTATACTTGACAGATGTGATTCCTACTTTACTTTTAACATTAGTTCACCTAAAATAACTAGGAGTCTAGAAATGATAAGAAATATATAGTATTATCTCAGAACTGTTTGACTTTCTCGACTTACAATACTAGCATCTCCACAACATATTTTATATTTTTATATTTATGTTATATATTATATTTGTATATATTTTATATCTTTCATAATTTTGGGGGTCAATACTGGCATTTAACTCAGAGCCTTGAGTTTGTTAGGCAAGTGCCTACCACTTGAGCTACACTTCTAGTTCTTTTTGCTCTTAGTTATTTTTCAGATAGGACTGGCTTTATACCTTGATTCTCTTATTTATGCTACCTGAGTAGTTAGAATTATAGATATGCACGACTATACCCAGCGTCCTTTGTTGAGCTGGGGTCTTGCTAACTTTTGTCTGAACTTTAGTCCTCCAGATCTCAGTCTCCCAGGTAGAGGGAATTGTGAACACTGCACCCAGCCCATCAATCACTATCTTAAGTCAGAAGGTGACTCTGTACATGCTTTTTGAAGGCTTCTTAAGTTGTAGTCTAGAGCCCTCATGATTCTGGCTTGTAGGAAAAGAAGTGACAATTTCCATGTTTCATAAATCCCACAAAAATATGTTTATTTATTCTTTAAGTGAAATTGAGTATATAGTTTAATATATGTTTAATGATAAAGCTTATGAACTGCCCCAAATTACCAGAGAAAGTTCACCTACTCAATTTGTTCATTCATTCATTCAATACTATTTTCTCAAAATGTGCTGGATATGAGAAACAATGCATAGTAGAGTGCTTGCCTAGCACGCATGAAGCCCTGGGTTCAATTTCTCAGTACCACATAAACAGAAAAAGCCAGAAGTGGTGCTGTGGCTCAAGTGGTAGAATGCTAGCCTTGAGCAAAAGAAGCTCAGGGACAGTGCATAGACCCTGAGTTCAAGCCCCAGGACTGGAAAAATAAATAAATAAATAATGCTGCACAATGACTTGGAGGCACCAAAATTATAAGGCACAATCCTTTCTTTCACAGAACTTACAAGTTGGTAGTGTAAAACTGTTATGGCATTTTTAGCATTTTTAAAACCTTACAATCTATTGAAATAAATCAAGGTCAGCTCTGACTAGACACTGAAAAAGAAAACAATCATAATCCCTTTTTGGTCAATGATTCTTGCACAACTAGGGGAATTCTGTTATAATACATCATGCAAAGACACAGAAAATACCATCAGAATAGTATACTACATAGTCCTCTGTGTGTGTGTGTGCGCGCGCGCGTGCACGCACATGCACTCGTCCTGGGGCTTGAATTCAGGGCCTAGTTGCTGTCTCTGAGCTTTTGTGTTCACTCAGTCTAGTGCTCTACCACTTGGGCCACAACTCCACTTCTCAGTTTTAGATGATTAGTTGGAGATAAGACTTTCCTGCTTGGGCTGGTTATGAACAATGATCTTCAGATCTCGCCTCCTGAGAAGCCAGGGCTATAGACTTGAGCCACTAGTGCCTTCTCAAATTCCTTTATAATCAGCAATCTGATACAATATCCATAGACTTTGAAACCAGAACTGAATTTAAGTCCCAGATTTAAGCTAGGTGAGGTGGTTTCCATCTGTAATCCTAGCACTTGGAAGGTTCAGGCAAGAAGATTGTGACCCCTCTCTCTCTGTCTGCCTACATCTACCTATCTAGATAAGAATTACCAGCTAGTATTTTAGGAACTTGAAGTAGATTAAGAACTTGAAGTCTCAGATTTCTCATCTACATAAAGGGGCCAATAATAGCTACCTTTCATGCTCTAAAAATGAGATGAGCTGTTTATAAGGCACCCACCTTGCATAACCTGGCACATTTTTCTTTCTAAGTATAAATGGACATAATGTTTCACTAGTCACTTCTCCACAGAAAAATATATAGTACAACAGTACTGTAGAAGGTTTTTCTTGGATCAGTGCATTGGTGAGATTTTTACATGTCCAGTACTATATTATCTAAAAACAGTTTTTACTTATGATAGAAGTTTTAGTATGCACTAAGAGAATTTATTTTATTTTATTTGTCGGTCATAGGGCCTGAACTCTGAGCCTGGGCTCTGTCCCTGAACTCTTCAGTTCAAGGCTAGCACCCTACCACTTGAGCCACAGTGCCACTAACGGCTTTTTCTCCTTATGTGGTGCTGAAGAATCAAACCCAGGGCCTCATGCATGCAAGGCAAGCACGCTACCACTGAGCCACCTTCCCAGCCCCTAGAGAATTTGTTTTTTAAAGATTCAAGTATTCTGGGACCCTTGTGGACTCCAGTATCAATTTTTCTAAAACTTGGTTAAAGCATGCTGATTTCAAAGGCTGTAGGAAAATCGATTTAAAATTATACTAATCTATTTGGCAGTGCACATGCTCCAAATCTAACATGCGATTGGAAGACTTGACCACCAGGAAAACTAGAAATGTAATTCAGGTATAAGAGATGGAACTTTTCATTACTGATATAGCAAGAGCTTTGGAAAGGTACTATTTCTTGTGAGCTAAGGCTAATCATGCTGAAACCACACAAGAGTAGTCACAACTAACTGTGGTGGAATTTAACTCTTTCACATGTTAGCTGTCATCGTTAACATGGAGGTTCTTTTTGCAGATGGTGCAGGCAAGTGCTTCTTTCACATTTGCTTTTTATCTTAGAGAATATTCACAAAGGAAAAGATAAAAAATGAAGCCCAACCTCACTAGCTGTTCATTCAGATGAAACCAGTCATTTCAGAATTACCTGGACCTACCACACACACCTTAGTTTTCAGCCCTGTTCTTAATTATTTCAGGCGAAACCCTCTTATAGCTTTCTTTTTCTGTATGGGTGAGGTATACCCATCTCACAGATCAAGCAGTTTTTCATCAGGAATCACTTGAGATGTAAGTTCTACAAGGGCAGGGGCTTTGTCTTATTGTTCAGTACTGATGTATAGTACCTGAAACAGTGATTGATACACTGTAGAGTATAAGTGTTTATTGGATGGGTGGATCAATGAGTTTAGGAACTTAGTGAATTAGACAGTCATTGACAACTTTTGGCAGGGCCCACTGGCCTCAAGGTATTGAGAACTGTGCAAATATTTTCCAATATAATCCATCTGAATTATAAAATTATGTTGTTCCTTTCTTATAAAGTAACAGTAATAAATTATTAGTTCTATGTAGTTGACTAGAGATTATGATTATCTCTTTTGTATGACTTATTTTCTAATGCTGAACAAAATGACTGACATAAAGATAGGTACTCAATAAATAATTGTTGAATGAATAGTAATAAAGTGGCCTGCATATTTATAGATAATTTGAATTGATTGTTAGCATTCTAAAATGAGGACGTTGTAAGATATTCTCTTTAATCCTGTGATGTTTCTCTTTTCTCCTTATCATTGTTAATTATATACCAGGTTGGTTTAGGGATTTGAAAAGTGTCACTTCAGTGAATTTATTTTCAGTTATTTATTTATATATAGATATATTGTCTTTATACACTACGGAATGCCGCCTTTTTTGGGGGGTGGGGTCCAGTCGTGGTGCCTGAACTCTGGGCCTGGGTGCTGTCCCTCAGCTCTTCAGCTCAAGGCTAGTGCTCTACCACTTGAGCCGCAGCACCACTTCTGGCTTTTTTCCTTTTTGCTTATGTGGTGCTGGGGAATCGAACCCAGGGCCTCATGCATGCAAGACAAGTGCTCTGCCACGGAGCCACCTTCCCAGCCCGGAATGCCACCTTTTTATCTTCAACTGTTGTCCTGTTCATCTGTAGACTTCAAATATGTTTTGTTCTCATCAGAAACAACCAAAGGAACTTACTGTTACTTCCAGCCTATTCCTTTGTATATCAAGGGGAACTGAAATGTTGGTTTCCAATAAAGCAAAACATTGCTCTGTGTGCACACATATGTGTGTGTGTGCATGCATACACACACGCACACACATGCACCAGTACTGGAGCTTGAATTTAGGGCCTTAAGTTCTGACTCCACGCTCATGACTGACACTCTGCAACTTGAGCCATGCCTCCAGCAATGTCTTATTCTCCCTATTTCATCTATCTTCTCTATCTTACACCTCCTGTTTGAACCAGACCATTAAAAGTCTTATTTTGTTTGAGTACTCTGGGTAAGGAGTTGCTCAAATGTTAGATCTAAAGGAAAAATAAGCTAGTTTGAATAAACAGGAAGCAAGAATGCCATGGAGCTCCTGTCAGAAAGTAAAACTAGATCTCACAGGAGCTGAAATTGAGTGTTCTGAATCTGCACATTGATGTCCGTATCAACTCTCTTTTCTGAAGATCAGCTTCCTCTTCACAACTTTTACAAAATTTTACAAACGCAGAGTCCAGTATCATTGGACTGACTTTGTTTGTTGCAAAATCCCAGAAGAAAGATTTTTTTCTGCTTTACATTTGGTCAGATATTGCTCATGGATTTATTACCTATGGCCATGGCAGCTCGTTCTTATAGTGGGCTGGGCAGAGAATCAGGACTAAGACTGACAGATTCTTAAGAAGGAATCCATGAGAAAAAATAATGAAACTGGGCGCTAGTGGCTCACACCTGTAAACCCTAGCTACTCAGGAGGCTGAGTAGCAGTTCAAAGCCAGCCCAAGCAGGAAAGTCCATGAGACTTAATTACCTTTAATTAAGCACCAGAAAACTGGAAGTAGAACTGTAGTAGAGGGCTAGCCATCAGCAGAAAAGCTCAGGAACAACTGTACCCAGGCCCTGAATTCAAAACCCATGAGTGACCCCCCCTTCCCCAAAAAAAGAAGAAAAAGAAAACGATGTCTCTAGGACCAAGGTTTTCTTGAGATATATATATATATATATATATATATATATATATATATATATAATAGGAATAACCTCTGTCATGATACTATCTACTGTATTTCCTTATCTATTATCTTGTTGGAGCAGCATTTAAATTATATCCAGTCTTCTACTCTTTTAAAAAGAATTCTAAAAAAAAATGTTAACCAAGTTTTCCCTTTGAATTATTTCCTTAAAATTAGGAGATATTATACAAATTAAAATTAGGATATTATACAAAGAAATTGTGTCAACTTAGAAGGCCACCAGTACCATTGGTTTTCCTCATTCCAGGGTTTTCTGGAAATTGTATCGGCTGTGGAGAAAGAGGATTTCGGTATTTCACGGAATTTTCCAACCATATTAACTTGAAGCTCACCACTCAGCCTAAGAAGCAGAAGCACTTAAAGTACTACCTAGTCAGAACCTCCCAGGGTGTACTGTCAAAGGGACCTCTTATCTGCTGGAAAGGTAATCAAATTCCTGGAGGGGAAGAGGAGGGAATGGAGATAGAGTGTTGGCGACAAGTGACTCTTACAGGGTTCAGAGTACAGGTGTGATATAGATAAAGAGCTCAAGTTCAGAGGCTCTCCAAAAATGTGAAACCCTTTAGTAGGTTATTGACTTGATCCTTTTATTTTTAAAGGATATATTTAGGGAAGTACATGTCTGCATTTGACTTTTGGGAAGCAGTGCAGTTCTTAGGGGAGAAAATAAGCAACACTTTCTAGGTCTCTTTTCATTTAGAGAGGACTTCAAAGTGTCAGATACTCAGTTTTTCTTTAATTCTTTGATAATTTTCAAGGATCTATATTTTTCTATTTTAATTTGTCCAGAACCTACCTGGAATAAATACTATAGTCTTTATAATGTCAGGGAAACTGCCCTATTAAGTTGACAAAGTTTTGGTCCTTTTAAATTAGGAAGAACCTAACTTATTCTTACAAATAAATCCAGTTGAAATTTCACATCTTCATGTGCTTGATAGAAACTGCTACAATGTACAATGTCTGTGCATTGTTGCAATGCATTTGAGTTTATTCAGCAGTTTCTTAGATGCTAAGATTTTTTCTTCCATAAAATAATTCCTTAATGTTTCTGTTTGTTGCCTATATATGACTGTTGTCTGACCACAAACAATAGCAGAGTATATCTAAATTGCAATATATTTGTCTCTTGAGTCCTTCACTGTAATTACTCTTGCTTGCATTTGAAGTGGCATTTATGTAATTCCTTAGGAAATGGGTTTGTGTTCCAAGCAAGGTATCATCCGAACTTGAATCTTGACTCATAAACCTGGTGAATTATAGATAACATTCTTAATAAAGTCTGAAGATTTTTCCTGTAGGAAAATAGCTTTGAATGTCATAAACCCTAATTAAAGAGAAGAAATATGAAATATATTTAACTTCTTGCTGTTCAAAGGTTTGAGAAACCTTGTGTATGTAGAAGTTGCTATTTTGAAACTAGAATTGTTTATGTATGTAAACATAATATCAATGCATCTAATAACCTGGAGTTTTTAGACCAAAATACAGTATCTCTTTATAGAAGCCCTTGAGAAGACTTCCCTTAGCTCTTGCAAACTTGGAAACTTCCTAGAACCCTCTAATATTAATTTTTCATTTACAACTATTTATATACTTCTATTTCACATGATTTTTATAATTTAGTTGGAACTAATGATCCACTAATGGTTATAGACTTCACTACCTACCTATATCAGTACAAAGTGTTATTAATGTATTATACCAGTATCCCAACAACAGATACTTAATATGCAATTGTGAAGTGCATGATTAATAATCAATTTATGCCTGCTATTTCTATAAATAAGAAGGGAAACATTAAGAATTTATAATTTTTTAATCGTCTTTGCATTTTTATTACTTCTATATTTGGACATAAATTAAGATTGAGTAGAAAATATTGAAAGCAGATTAGACAGAATCAAAGTTACTGTTCTACACTTAAACAAATCCTGGACAGGAGGTTAACTGGTTTTTGAAAAGTTTATCAGGTTTTTTATGTTATTGATATTTCAGCCTCTCTCTTACCCATAAAACTAATATAGCTACATTGGTTATGAGGATTTTTCCCCAGAGGACTAATCTGTGGGAAACAAAGGCTTGATTGTTTTTTCCTTCCAAGCATGACATCTGGTCCTAGGAACAACAGTCCTCCTAGCTGAACATTCTATACTGTTTGGAGTCAGGGTTAGGGGAAGGTGATATCTCACTCATAAAGGAAGCCACTGCTATCTAAAGAGTAGCTTTTTGTTTAAGAGATTTTATGGATCATGTCTCCATTACTTGTTTAAACAGAATATTGACCTGTTCATATAATGTGGTTTTTCTTTCCAGAATGTAGAAGCCGACAATCCTCTGCTACTTGTCATTCTATTAAACCAAACTCTTCTGTGTCATCAACTGTGACCCCAGAAAATGGAACAACTAATGGATACAAAACAGGATTCACTCAAACAGGTATGAGTCACTTTCTTATGTCATTTATGACCAGGACTTAAGTCCAAACAAATATTACTTGTTAGAACTCAATCTTTGGATGAATAGGACTCAAGTCCTATTGGTTCCACCAGTGGTATACAGAGAATAGAAACAGGAACTGACAATTGGTAGGAAACTTACCTCAACCATAGGATGTGATGCTAGAAGGGTCTGACCATAGGCAATAAGGAGAAACCCAGACATCACAGCTATCAAGTGGAATGTACTGCGACAGATTCACGAAGACTGGACTCCCAGGATAGGACTCTACCTAAGCCCATAGAATATTAAAGATAGTAGTAAACACCTAGATACAAAGTACGGTCCCAGACCCAGTGTGTTATTATACCCTATGCCTGTAATACTATGCCTGTAATAATAATGCTCATAGTGAGACCCTGTCTTAAAAAAAAGTGTGTGTGTGTGAGAATGAAAAGTAAGGCATTAAGGTAGGATTATGAAGCTATATAAATCCAGAATCTAGTTTCTAATGGTACAATAAAAGGGCTTGATTACACATAACCAGACAAAGTTTTAGTGCCTGAGACCAGTTTACAGTATCAGGGCCTGAATGCAGAATGGCTGATCTGATACCAAGCAGATTTGCTACTCTTCCAAGGCTTCTAAAGAATTCTTCCAGTATGGAGCCCTGGTCTAGACCCTGAGGTCAAGATAAGTCTGCAGGTGGGACTGGATGGCTCCAGGTGTCTGACAAGTAGAGAGTTGTAATTGAAAACAGCACAGCAGATAGCAATTGAGAAAAATGATTCAGAATCTGTACAGTTGTATTTTAGGCAATGAAAGTGTTTAAAAAATTTGTGAATTATGTTTTCAACACACTTGTTTTGTCTTTTTTATACCATTTTACCCATGTGAGATGCAAACTTATATGCATATGTGCCTTACCAGTATCCATTCAACCACAACTCAAAAGATATCTTTATTCACTACTTAGCATACAACTTTCAAATTTATGTGAGTTTCTAATGAGCTAATAAATTAATTGTTTTTTTAATGAATAAAGTTAGCAATAATGCAAGAAGGAACAAGCTAATTTTATTTGTAGCACTTCTCACTATGTGCCTGCATTAGGAAAATTTCATTCTGGATAAAAAAATGTGTTTTAAGCTGTTCAGAAGATGTAGATAGATCCTGTAATCTAAGAGAGAGACATCATGTCATTAGGTATTCAAAAAGCAAAACAGATGGCATTTGGCTCTTGTCATTGTAAGATTAGCCTTTATTACATTGAAGACATATCTATTTGTCCTCCTAGAATATTATTTTTATTATTTTGATGGATTCCCCTATCTTTCCCTAAGTCATAGGGCTAAAACTTTAAACCAGTATAAAAAAATTAATGTTTGGCTCATTTAAACAAAAATGCACCAAGTTTCTATTATGTTCTAAGAATTTTATCATATGCTATAAGGCAGGGTTCCTGTACTGCACTGACAACTTCAATGATTTAAAATCCATCTTTAAATAGAGGAGATTAAAAAGCAACAAAACATGTTAGCGTTCCTAAGGGGAAAGATGGTTGCCTTAAATAACAAGTTGTACCTGGAAATAATGAAAAGTTATTAAAATGTCAATATCTAATAATACAATTTTAGTCATACCAGGAAATATATTTTGAAAAAAATATTTTTCTGAAAGAAGAAATAGGGCTTTTGGAAACATTCAGGCCCCCAGAGCCATGAAGAGATGGAGGCAACAGAGAGGGAGAAGGTCACTGACTGACTCACAGTGAACAAAACTGGCCAAGTATTAGTCTAATATCCTTGCATGTTCCCTGTAGAGGCATAAGAAGTAACTGACCATGAAACTAGTTATTAACAATCTTAGGTGCAATCTAGAGAATTTACTAAAAGGAAATACCTTTGTAAGTAAGGTTTTGAATCTAAAACTTTCACATTGATGAATTTATGTTTATAGGTACATGGACAGTAATTTTTCTGACATTTGTTGAATGTAAACATTGTGGTATCACTATGACAATATTATGCAACTTTTAGGATATGTAGCATCTAACTGTAAGATTCACTTTTCTATATGAGATTGTTTTTTCCTTAATCTTAATCTGCAGTCAATGACTGTAATCAATGAAGATCCTGAAAGTTAAGTACACACAATTCATAGAATTTTAAGAAGGGATTGCCTTCCTACTTACATCTTATCAAGAGTACCATTTGACAAGCTCTGGAATGTTCTATACTTATTGGCTTGCTACTTATTCCTTTCTCATTTGCTTTCAACATTTTTGATAATTCAACATTTTTTGATAACTCAAATTTTGTCACCAATCTCAGAGACTTATTTTTCTCATTTGCTTACTTGAACTCTCTATGTATTTATCTTTTTGTGTTATGTATACATTATACACATATACTGATACAGAGATTGTTCAAATAAGGGCACAATTCAAGAATAGATGGAAAAGTGCCAGGTGTTTTGGCAAACACAAGTAATCCCACCATACTCCAGGAAGCGAAGAGAGGAGAAGTGAGAGTTTGGAGCCAGCATATAGAGTGAGATGTTGTCTCAAAAAAAAAATAGAGGAAAATATTTTTTTCCAATCCAAGGTATTGAAATTTTCCATGTTTTCTTCTAAAGGTTTTAGTATTATAGCTCTTATAGTTTAGTCCAGAAGACATTTTGAGTTCATTTTTGTGTGTCCTAATGAAATAAGACTCTAAATATCTTTTGTGCATGTGTCTATCCAATTGTTCTAGACTATTTATTGAATATCTGTTTATTGGGTTTCTTCTTACCAGTCAACAACTGACCATAAATATAAGGAAATATAATCATGGAAAAATTAATCAAATGGGTCTTGTCAAAATTTAAAGCAGGACTGGGAAGGTGGTTCAGTGGTATAGTGCTTGCCTTGCATGTATGAGGCCCTGGGTACAATTCCTCAATACCACATAAGCAGAAAAAACTGGAAGTGGCTCTGTGGCTCAAGTGGTAGAGCACTAGCCTTGAGCTGAAGAGCTAAGGGACAGTGCCCAAGCCCAGAGTTCAGACCCCATGACTGACAAAAAAAAAATATTTAAAACATACAGTTCAGAATATGTTGTTAAGAAAAAGAAATAAATAGTTTAGAGGAATGGCTCAAGTGGGGAAGTGACTGAGTAGCAAGCATGATGCCATGAATTCAGTTCCATTACCACCTAGAATAATAATTAATTAAGCAGTTAATTTTAAAAAAGAAAAAACTACATTCTGGGAAAATAATTGCAAAATATATCTTTAGACCTGTGAGATACCTGTCTAATAATTCATTAGTGTTTAGAATTTATTTTATTTTTAATTTTTATTATCTTTAAGTAGTTGTACAAAGAAGTTCCCACTCTATAAAGCAGTATGTGAATACAAAGTGTCTGGCAGCATTGTCACCCATCGCTCCTAACCCACCCCTTCTCAAACTTTTCTTTTCTTCTTTTTTTAAAATTGAGATTAGGTCGGGCTGGGAAGGTGGCTCAGTGGTAGAGCGCTTGCCTTGCATGCCTGAGGCCCTGGGTTCGATTCCTCAGCACCACATAAGCAAAAAGCTGGAAGTGGCACTGTGGCTCAAGTGGTAGAGCACTAGCCTTGAGCTGAAGAGCTCAGGGACAGCGCCCAGGCCCAGAGTTCAGGTCCCACGACTGGAACCAAAAAAAAAAAAATTGAGATTAGGTCTTTACATAAATTTCACATATTTCACAGTAGTGTGGAATAGTGATACTTAGTCACAAACACATTTTAACCTTCACAAGACAAATTGTCATTATCATGGTCTATAAAGTTTGTGAATTCTATGAGCTTTGACAATACAATTTTTTTCTTCCACACCAGGTGATTTTTACATTTCTTTCCTTTTGTTTAGTGTAGGCTGTTCCCTCTTTCCCTCTCATTCATCCCTTCTCCTCGCTGTCTTTGGGTTGCTTAGTTCACTTGCAGCTGATGGGCCCTTCTGTTGTATATTTTCCTGTTTCTCACTGATTCTGTGGGAAACTCCTAGCTTCCCTCTGTTGTATGCATATATGTATGCATATATGGTCAAGAACATGGAGTCATTTAGCAATGACATGACAAAATGAGTGGCAGTCCTTTGTTTCTCAAGTCCTGTTTACTTTGTCATATCTCCTTGCATTTTGGCTTTCACATCTGCATATCAGGGAGACCATATGCCATTTGTCTCTTGCTCTTGGCTTACCTCACTCAAAATCATTTGCTCTAGTTCCATCCATTTCCCTGCAAATGCCATTATTTTGTCCTTTCTAATGGCTACATAATATTCCATTGTATATACGTACCACAGTTTTTGGATCCACTCATCAATAGTGCGGCATCTGGGTTGTTTCCATAGCTTGGCTATTATGAGCAGTGCTGCAATGAACATGGAGGTGTATGTGTAGAATTTATTTTATTATTTATTTATTTATTTATTTTTGGTCCGGTTATGGGGCCTGAACTCTGGGCCTGGGCGCTGTCCCTCAGCTCTTCAGCTCAAGGCTAGCACTCTACCACTTGAGCCACAGTGCCACTTCTGGCTTTTTGCTTATGTGGTGCTGAGGAATCGAACCCAGGGCCTCAGGCATGCAAGGCAAGCACTCTACCACTGAGTCACCTTCCCAGCCCCTAGAATTTATTTTAAAAGAACACATAACTCAACAAGAAAATGACTAGCAACTCAATCAAACATTGGCAAAAGATTTTGAATAGACATTTCTTCTAAGAATATATATAAATGGCAAATATGCATATGAAATCCTAACATCACTAGTCATCTTAGGAAAACGCATATCAAAACTATAAGCCGGGCACCAGTGGCTCACAACTGTCATCCTAGCTACTCAGGAGGTTGAGATCTGAGGATCGCGGTTCAAAGCCAGCCTGGACAGGAAAGATCTGTGAGACTCTTATCTCCGATAAGCTAGCAGAAACTGAAGTGGTGCTGTGGCTCAAATGGCAGAGTGCTTACCTTGAGCTGAAGAGCTGAGGGGCAGCACGCAGGCCCAGAGTTCAGGTCCCACAACCGACCAAAACAAAAAAATATATATAATGAATACTACTTCACACCCAATAAAATGACTTCCAACAATCAGGCGATAGCGAGTGTCTGGATGACTTGGAACCTTGACACGTTGCTGTTAGGAAAGCTCTGCTGCAACATGGCATCCCCTTTGCAATCTAGCCTGGCAGTTTCTCAAAAAGTTAGCAACACCATTATAAAGCCTACCAATTCTACTCTTGGGTACGTATCTAATAGGAATGAAAACCAATACCCTCACAAAAACGTGTCTGCAAATATTTTAGTCACATTACTCATTACATTCAAAACTAGAAACAAATGCTGAGCAACTTGTTAATGGATAGCCAAACATTGTATGTCTATGCAATAGAATACCACAAACAACAACAAATAACAAAATATAAACACATTCTACAACAAAGAACAAAATATAAACACATTCTATACGATGACTAAATCCTTACAATATTATGCTGTGTAAAAGCAACCAAAGAGTTCATATATTATATGATTTTATTTATTTGAACCATGAAGTAAAAAGCAAATTTATAAAGTAAGGAAGTACTTAGTGCTTGCCTCGGTCAGCAGGTAAAAATGAAGATAAACAGAAAATGGGCTTGAGGGTCCTTACTGGAGGTATGAAAATGTTCTAGAACTGATTTATAGTGATGGTTGCACCAGCTGGTGAAATGAGTAACATTTATGTATGTAAAAATAAAACCATACAAAATAAATTAAATAGCTATTGTGAGAAATGCATGACGCTTTGTGGATGCATGTTACTCTTTCAGTTCAACACCATCTGATTTATTGAGTATCATGTATGGGTGAGCATTGTCTCAGACCAGGACTGGCACCTGAGTCCTGGTATTCAAATCCTGCACCTGATCTATGCACCATTACATTGGTCCATGTTTTGGTTTCCTTGTTTGCAAAATTGAAATTAACAATACTTGCTTTGCTTTTTTGTAACAACTGATAGACTTATGATGATACTCTGACTTGTATAGTATTGCTAACCATTATGATTGTTAATCATCTATACTCTCTTATATGCTAGCAGCTATATGTTCATTTTCTTTATCTCTGTATCCTCTAGTACATGGAAAATACCTAGCAATAAATATTTCTAAAATTCCATTTTTATTTAAACTTAGATCAGCACTGGGGGATTATTAATTTATTGGTGTGTACTGTTTTTCTAAACGAAGATAATATGTTCAGCTACCAGTAGGGAAGTATGTGTTTTTGTTTCCCGGCTTGTAGAAAAGGGCAGGGAAGAGCTACATGATCCTGTAAGTGATAGGAAAACTTCACATAAGAAAATTCTATCAGGAAGGGTCATTATAAGCCCAGCACCAGTGGCTCATACCTGTAATCCTAGCTACTCAGGAGGCTGAGATCTGAGGATCATGGTTCAAAGCCAGCCCGGGCAGAAAAGTCCATGAGACTCTTACCTCCAATAAACCACTCAGAAAACCAGAAGTGGCTCTGTGGCTCAAGTAGTAGAGCGCTAGCCTTGAGCTAAAAAGCTGAGGGACAGCGCCCAGGCCAAGAGTTCAAACTGCACGACCGACAAAAAAAAAAAAGAGTAGGAGTACTCAGTACCTTTGTCTATGTGGGATATTTCTCCATAGAAAAAGTTTGAAATTATGTTTTATGACAATATAGCTATAAAGATGAATCTGTTAGCTGAATGTGCTGATTCATATGTGTAAACTCAGCTATTCAAGAGACAGAGGAAGGAAGATTTCAAATTGGAGACCAAACTGAGCAAAGTCACCCAGACCTTAATTTCAAAAAGAAAGTAGATGAAACAAAGAGCTAGGGGTATATCGCTAAAGTGGCAGAGTACATTCAAGAGCCACAGTGTTCAATCCCCAGTACTAGGGGGGAAATGAGTCTGTTAAAATCAAAGCCTGATGCCAGTGGTTCACACCTGTAATCCTAGCTACTCAGGAGGCTGAGATCTGAGGATCACTGTTCAAAGCCAGCTGGGGCAGGAAAGTCTGTGAGACTCTTATCTTCAATTAACCACCAGAAAGCCAGAAGTGGCATTGTGACTCAAAGTGGTAGAGCCACAAGCCTTGAGCAAAAAGAAATCAGGAACAACACCTAGGCCCCGAGTTCAAGTCCCATGGTCAACAAAATTAAATAATAATAAAAATTAAATATTAAAATAATTTCTTGGGGCTGGGAAAGTGGCTCAGTGGTAGAGTGTTTGCCTTGTATGCATGAGGCCCTGGGTTTGATTTCTCAGCACCACATAAAAAGAAAAAGCTGGGAGTGGTGTTGTGGCTCAAGTGGTAGGGTGCTAGCCTTGAGCTGAAGAGCTGAGGGACAGCGCCCAGGCCCAGAGTTCAGGCTCCATGACTGACCAAAAAAAAAAAAGTTTTCTATATAACCCTGGGTTTATCCTCAATACTGCAAGCAAAGCAAAGTAAAGCAAACAAAACATATTCTTCATTTTCTTCCTTCTGTTTATAATAAATTAGAACATTTTCATAATCTCTCAAATGTGTTATAGAGCTGGGTATTAGTTGCTCACAGCTGTAATCCTGGCTATTCAGGAGGCTGAGATCTCAGGATCATGCCTCAAAGCCAGCTTCTAACCACCAAAAAAGCCAAAAGTAGAGCTGTGGTTAAAATTGTAGAGTACCGGGGCTGGGAAGGTGGCTCAGTGGTAGAGCGCTTGCCTTGCATACCTGAGGCCCTGAGTTCGATTCCTCAGCACCACATAAGCAAAAAGAAAAAAGCCAGAAGTGGTGCTGTGGCTCAACTGGTAGAGCGCTAGCCTTGAGCTGAAGAGCTGAGGGACAGCGCCCAGGCCTAGAGTTCAGGCCCCACGACCAGACCCTACCCCCCCAAAAAGTTGTAGAGTACAAACATTGAGTTGAAAAGCTAAGAGACAGCTCTGCCCCTGAATTCAAGTCCCAGTACTGATGTGCACACGCACACATCTGTGTGTGCGCTCACACACACAGAGTGTCACAGTTCCTATGCATTGTACTATGCCTTCAGCACCTATTAAAGCTGACCCTGTTACCAGAGTCAGAGATAATTGTCCATGTGGTAAGATTTTCCTCTCTGTGGGTCGACATAGATTCAAAGTACTATAACCACTTCATTATTATAGCTTGTATTATTAGAGAAAAAAGAATAATAACAAATGAGAGAGATTTCCCACCATATGTCAAACCTACAAAGCTTTGTTACTAAAGATCAGGAAAAGTTGACATAGGAACAGACACAACATCAGAACACAATAATAAGTCCAAAGCCAGATTTATGTAACCTATGTATAGTTCAAACTTAATAGGGTTGACTTGGAGATCAGTTGAACCTTTCAATACATGATGTTCAAAAATAGGAAACTCTGTGTGGAAAGGAAGTAAGAAAGAGAAGAAGGAAGAATAGGAGGGAAGGAGATAGGAGGAAGAGAGGAAGAAAGGAAGGGAGGGAGGAAGGAAGGAAGGAAGGAAGGAAGGACAGACAGAAGTACAGGAGGGAGGGAGGGAGAGAGAGAAAACAAAAAGGAGAGAAAGACAATTGGAAGGTCTAAATGTCAGAGGTAAAACTATCAAGCTTTTAGAGGATATTGTAGACTACTATTCATAACTTTAGGATCAGGAATAGTATGGTCAGGATCAAGATAAAAATATTGATAAGAAAGGAAAAGAGAAAAACACATAAAACCAACAGAAGATCAGTATCAAGAACATATGAAGAGTGAACTGATAAGAAAAACAGACACAGAAAGAATAGAAAAAATGAACAAAGACATCAGCAGGCACAAAACAGAAAACCCAAATGACCACAAAGTACATTGAAAAAATGATTAGCTACTTTGGTAATTGAATTATTACTTTGAAAGTATGAGATACGATTATAAGCATGCCAATTATGCACATGTAATAGAAACAAGCAAATGCCTATATTCAGCACAAAAGGTGAGTTTTTGAGGTGAACCAAAAAAAAATGCTAACCTATTCATCACCAGTGACACTTAGTGGTTCACACCTCTAATTCTTCCTACTCAAGGGGCCGAGCTCTGAGGATTGTAGGTCGAAACCAGTCAGGGAAGAAAAGGCTTTTATGTCCAATTAAACAGTAAAAATCTAAAAATAGAGATGTGACTCAAGTGGTAGAGTGCCAGTCCTGAGTAAAAAAAAGCCAAGCAAGATTATAAGGCCTGTGTTCAAACCCCAGTAAACACAAAAACCAACTCATAAAAGATTCTATATACATATACAAAAGCAATTCATAAAAGATTCTACCCAATATTGTTTCATTTCTATTACATTCAAAAAAGGCAGAACTAAACTTTTAAGGATGCATAAACAGAACAGTGATTAGTTCTGAGCAGAGGGAGAGAGATGGCATAGGAAGAGGAGAAAGGAAGCTACTGGTTGATGGCACTGTTTTATTTTTGCATTTTCCCTTGACTTAGATGATAATGTGCTACTCAGATTTGCATTGCCAAAATAACGAACTTATAAAGGGAAAAGATTTATTTTGATTTGTAGTTTCAGTACATGATCACTTGGCTCTGGTTTGGGGGCCTACGTATGTCTAGACAAAACATTTTGTGGGAAGTGCATGCTGGAACATAGCTACTCACCTGCTGGCAGCCAGAAGCACTTGTGCAGTGGTGCTGTTCTGTTACCTACCATAGTAATGTTCCAGTGTTGCTTCCAGATGACTTAGTTCTCTATAAAAGGAGGAAGCAGAATAACTCTTAAGGGGAAATCAGAGGGTCGGATTTCCTTCTCTTGGCCTCTTTTTCTTTGCTTTCCAAGTTTAGAGTCCTATGAACTAGAGGTCTGGCTCAGGTAGTAGAGCACCAGCTTTGAGTAAAATAGCTAAGCAGGAACAAGAGGTCCTAAGTTTCAGCCCCAGCACCAGTACGAAAATAAATAAATAGGTAAATAAATAAATAAAAATAAAACCATGTGTAGAGCTCTCGTGTTGCCTTTGTGTGTTCTAAACACTCCACGATGTACATCAAATTCAGCCCTATCTTGTTCACACTTCCTTACTTAGCTCTTCATCTTTTTTTTTTTTTTGCTTTTTGTTAAACTTTTTTGCATTTGTTACTTTCAAAGTAAGTTCTCACTTTATGTCCAGGCCAGCATGGGCTATAGTCCTTCTACTTATGCTTGCATAGGTGTTAGGGATAACAGGCATATACCTCTGTGCCAAGCCATTGGCTGATATGGAGTTTCTCAAACTTCTATGCCTGACTGGCCTTGAACTGTTATCTCCTGATAACTCTGTCTTCCAAGTAACTAGGAATACAGGCTTGAACCAAGCAAGCATTATTTAACTGTCTTTCAGAGTTGTCCTTTGGATGCTAAATTTTCTTCCTTTTACAGGAACAACCTTGAAGTGAAGCTGAGGTAATCAGAAGTTCCTCTACCAGGTTTTTCCAAACCTAGTTCCTCACAGATATTTAATTCATGCTTTATCAAAGCCATTTCTTTTTTCAAAATGTGGTCCTCACATTTTGACTGGCAGATTTGCCCACTCATATTCAGATATTGAGAACTGTATCCTCTTCTTTATATTATAAATTCCTTGGAGGTTAAGGTTTGTGTCTTTGTTTGATTTCTTGATTGCGTCCCTAGAGTCTAGTCACAGCCTTGAATATTGAAAACATTTAATAAATATTTAATAAATGAATGGATAGGAGAGGAAAAGAAGGAAACCAATGAATGCTTCTCTCCAACAAGAGGAAAAGCTGAGGCTTATTGATGCACTTGGGAGAATTCTTCTACAAAGGAAAAACCACTTGTGAACTTTCACAAGTATACAGAAGAATAGCCCTCTTTGTAGATATGAGAAAACTGTAAGTCATATCAGTGAAAAGTCACTGTCACTTATTACAGTAGCCAAAAAATTTGAGTGATAATATATAATGCTGAAAAAATATGGTAAAGCTGACTCAGCCAGGCTGGTGAAGGTGAACAGTGGTATAACCATTTAAGAAAGCAACTGGAGGGGTGGGGGTGGGTGAGATGGGAAGGGATGGGAAGGGGAAACAAAGGAGGAGGCAACAATGTTTGATAAGAAATGTACTCATTGTCTTGCCTGCATAATTGTAACTCCTCTGTATGGTATTTTCACAATAAAAAAAGAAAGCAACTTGGCAATATATAATGAAAACATTAAAAATATTTATGCCCTTTGTTCTGGTATTCTCACTTCAAAGGATTTAGCCAAGGATATAACCCAAAAGGAAAGTCAAGATAGTCACTGAAATTCCTTTTATATTAACTAAAAAAGAGATACAGTCTAAGTATAGAAGCAGTACTATAAATCACAGCATACATACACAATGAAGATGTGAATATGATCAATATGAACGTTGTGCAGCCACAATGTTCCATTAAATAAGAAAAGTAATATTAAAACTTACTTATTTTGTCAAAAGATAATGTGGATAAAACACAGACAGGCATGCACAAAAAAAAGAAAAGCAAAAGCTTGTGGGAGGGGTGAGATGTCAGCATGTTTGTTTCTATTTTTGAATTTTATTTATTTTTGGCATAGCGGGTTTAAATTCAAAGCTTTGGACTAACTAGGCAGGCATTTTACCACTTGAGCCACAGCACCAACCCTTTTTGACTTTCATTATTTTTCAAATAGAATCTCAGTTTTTTATCCAGGCTGGCCTAGACCACAATCTTTTAATTTATACTACCTTGATAGTAGGGATACAGATGTAAACTACTGTGCCCAGATTTTGTAAAAGAATTTTTATTGTAAAGATACTGTACAGAGGGGTTACAGTTACATGAGTAAGGTAATGAGTACATTTCCTATAGAGCATTGTTACCCCCTCCTTTGTTTTTTCCCCTACTATTCCTTCCCTCCCCACCTGTGCCCAGATTTTTTATTGGCTGAGATGTCCTGGCCTCCAACTGCAATCCTCCAATCTCAACCTCCTGAATAACTAGAATCACAGGTGTAGGCCACTACACTAAGCTTGTTTGACATTTTTCATAGGTTAAACATTCATAACTTCTCAGTTAAGCTAATATATATGCCAATAGAAAATGTCTGAACTTATTAATTTCCCTTCAGCATTCCTTGAATGTGTAGTCACAAAGCCAGGACTTAATTGAGACAATTCCAATATATACTTAGAAAAAAACAAAATCAAAATATACATTCTGCTCAAAAGTGAACAAATTTATTATGAAATTACTTGGTAATAAGATATGGAGATACTTAGTAGGAGAAAAACAAAGGAAGGTGTAACAGTGCTTTATAAGAAGTGTACTCATTACCTTACTCACGTAACCCCTCCAAATAGCATCTTTACAATAACAGATTGATCCCACCCTCAAATTCTGTAAAATACTCATATTTCAAGAGAAGAGTAAGGGCAGAGAAACAAGAAATCAAATGACTGAGCATCAGAGTTCAAGTTTTGTAAGAGATTAACTCAGCATTTGCCTCTGGCAAAATGGAGAAAGGGGATTGAAATAATTGTGGATAATGCTAGACACAAACACATGAAAAATAGTTTTCAAGACATTATACATCAGAAATCTCTGAAATAATGTCAATTTTATAACAACATAGAAGAAATTAGTACCTATATATAAAGAAAGATTCAAGGCTGAAGTTGGGCATGGTGGTACATACCTGTAAGCTCAACTACTCCAAAATGGAGACAAGAGGACTCTGAATTTGAGGTGATCCTGGGAAAAGCAAGCAAGGACTTATCTCAAAAATAAAATAGAAGCACAAGTTGTGGGGTGTAGCTCAAGAGGTAGAGCATTTGCCTAGTAAGCATAAGGCCCTGAGTTGAATCCCAGTAGGGCGGGTGAGGGGGGGGCAGGGAATCATTCACAGGAGTCCACAGGAACAGCATTCACACAGCCAAGAACAATGACTATTTCAGACAGACAGACAAACAGACCTCAAGTTATAGAGCATTGGATAAAATACCTAGGAAGATCTGGTCCTTGTAATGAAGAGCACAGTCCTAAACTGAATATCATTCCAATCCTGCCTAAAATATTATAAAAACAAAAATCCTAAAAACAGAAAAAGTACTGCCTAAAGCTAGTAGCCTCTTTCTCTCCTTCCCCATTTTCATCTCATTTCCTGTGCCCAATATGTACATTATGTATACATTGCTAATATAGTTCAGTTTTTCCCTTCTTCAGTGTAATAAAAACAAAATATTAGAGACCGTTGTGAATGGCTATTTTTTTGCCCTTAAGGATCAAATTGTTTCCAAATAATTTAATTGGATTCCAGAAGAAAGCTCAAGAATATTTGTAAGAAACTGGGCACTAGTGGCTCACACCTATAATCCTAGCTACTCAGAAGGCTGAGATCTGAGTATCACAGTTCAAAGCCAGCCTGGGCAGGAACGTTCATGAGACTCTTATCTCCAGTTAACCACCAGAAAACCAATGTGGCGCTGTGGCTCAAGTGGTAGAGCTCTAGCCTTGAGCTGAAGAGCTGAGGGACAGTGCCCAGGCCCAGAGTTCAAGCCCCATGACCGACCAAAAAAAATTATTTGTAACAATACACAAATAACCAGCTCCCACTAAGGTAAAATTACCAATGTCTAATATCCAATTCAAGATTACCAGGCATTCTAACAGGCAGGATGACATAGCTGATATCTAGAAGACTAATTGATCGATCCATACCAACTCAGAACTGACACATTCTAGAATCAACAGCGAACATAAATACAGGCTTTCTTCCTTTGCTTGTTTTATTTTTAGGCTTTGAGGGTTTGTTTTGTTTTGTTCGTGGTATAGGAGTTTGAACTCAGAGCCTTGCATTTGCTAGACTGGTACTCTAACCACTTGAACCACACATCCATCCCAATACCAATTTTATAGTTTATTATATATTTTCCTTTCCTTTCCTTTCCTCTCCTTTCCTTTCCTTTCCTTTTTTGGCGGTTGTGGGGCTTGAACTCTAGGCTTGGGTGCTGTCCAGGAGATCTTCAGCTCAAGGCAAGCACTCTACCACTTGAGCCACAGTGCCACTTCCAGTTTTCTAAGAAGATCTGGAAGATTTTTTTTGTTTCAAGTCACACTTTTAGAAATGAGCACTATAATGCTTGAGTTGTTAAAAAAAGCATGCAAGATAAGATTAACAAAACAATTATTGTGAAAGAAAAGTTTAGTATAAATAACTATCTACAATAAAACCCAGAGAGAAAAAAAAATATTTAATGAAAAGAATCTGAGATCTGAGGATCATGGTTCAGAACCAGCCCCCGCAGGAAAGTCTCTGAGACTCTTCTCTCCAATTAAACAACAGAAGAAAACCAGATGTGGAGCTGTGGCTCCAAGTGGTAAAGTGCTAACTTTGAGCAATAGTGCCCAGGCCCTGAGTTCAAGCCCTATGATCCACCAAAAAAAAAAAAAGTATCAGTGAGCTATGAGACAGCTACAAGCAACCTAATATACTGGTAGTTGAAGTGTCTGAAGGCATGAGGATTGGGAAAATAAAAATTATTCATTACTTTATTTAAATTATTACTTTATTAAAATTAAAAAGCCACAAATAAAAGAATTTCAGTGTCTTCCAAGCCCAAGAAACATGATTTTAGGAAAACTATACCAAAGCATATGATTATAAAATTGTTCAGAATCAACAAAAAACCAAAACTCTTGAGACAAGTCATGTCATATAACATGCATGCTATATGCAGAAGAACAAAAATGAACATGACATCTTATTTCCTCATGGGAAACAAGATAAATAGGAAGGCAATAGAGCAACATCTTTAATGTGTTGAAAGCAAAGAATAGACAAGGATAGAACCCCACTCAGTAAAAACATCTTTTCAGAAATGAAATAAGGCAAAGCAGTGTGAAGCAGGGGTGGGATAGCAGAATAGCAATGTGGTTGGGGGGGGGGGAGGAGAAGGGCTTAACTATATCACCTACAGCTACAGAGATTGAAAGATTATCTCAGCCAGCTCCTAGGGAGGTCTCTTGTTGGAAAGCAAAGGCAGACTCTTTCAATTCTTCATACTCTTGATCTAGCTAAGGCTAGCATAGGACAACAGTATCCTTATTCATAGAAACAAAACTATCTTAACTCCCAGATCACATGATTATCTATGTAGAAATTCAATGAAATCTATAAAAATCTATAAAAACAAAAACCTAGAACTATAACTAAATGATATTGTAAGATCTAAAAGCAATACACAAATATTAATTGTAGGGCTGGGAAGGTGGCTCAGTGGTAGAGTGCTTGCCTTGCATGCATGAGGCCCTGGGTTCGATTCCTCAGCACCACATAAGCAAAAAGAAAAAAGCTGGAAGTGGCACTGTGGCTCAAGTGGTAGAGTGCTGGCCTTGAGCTGAAGAGCTGAGGGACAGCACCCAGGCCCAGAGTTCAGGCCCCACTACCGGACCCCCCCAAAAAAACAAACAAACAAATATTAATTGTATTTCTGTATGTCAACAGTGAGCTATCTTAAATTTTTAAAATAAACATACAACTTATAATAGTCACAGATATGAAAAATTAAGGGATAAATGTGATCAAAGATATGAAGAAACTCTACCCTGAAAACTAGAAGACATTGTTGAAAGTCATTAGAAAGCCTAATAAAACTAGATAACTCTTGGTTTTGGATAGGAAAACTCAATATTGTTAACATATCAGTACACTCCAAAGTTCCCTGTTAATTCAATACATTTCACAGGTTTTGTTTTTTGGGTAGAAATTGACAACAACCCTAAATTTCATATGTAAGTAGAAAGGATTTAAAATACTCAAAATAATTCCAGAAAAGAAAGCTAACAAACTGTATTATAAAGTTACAATACTAGTATAAGCACAGATCAATAGATTAATGGGATAGGATAGAAGCCTAGAAATAAACACATAAAAGTACAACTGATTGAAGACTGAGGGACAATGCATTAAAGAATGGATAGACTTCTGCCAATGGTGCTGGAGCACCAGGTGCCAGTGACTCATGCCTGAGATTCTAGCTACTTAGGGGGCTGAGATCTGAGAATCACCATTCAAAGCCAACTAGGGTAGAAAAGTCCTTGAGACTCTTCTCTCCAATAAACTACTCAGAAGTAGTGGCGCTGTGGCTCAAGTGGTAGCTTTGAGCACAAAGAGGCTCAGCGATAGTGCCCAGGCCCTGAGTTCAAGTCCCGAGACTACTTAAAAAAAAAGGTACTGGAGCAATTGGATATCCATATGGATTTGGATGAGTTTGATCCATATCTGATACCACATATGAAAATTCTATCTGGTTATATATAACAAAAGAGAAAAATACATTATTAGAATAAAAACATCTACAGTAAAAAGAAGTAAGTCAAATGGGTCACATACCAAAATGTTAAACCTAAAACTATAAAATTTACAGGAGAAAAAATAGGAAAGGTTTTGTGCTTTGAGTTAGCAAAAAAAAATTAGATATAGTATCAAAAGCCAATCTATTAAAAAAAAACCACAAGCTGATAAATTAGATATCATTGACACTTAAAAGGTTTTCTCTTCAGATGGAAAGACTTGGAAAAAATAATATTAAGTGAAGTAAGCCAGGCCCAAAGAAACATAAGTACCATAGTTTCTCTTATTTGCAATAAGTAGTATATGTCTAGGACAAGCAGAAAAGGTCAAAAGCTATGTACACATGAAGTGAACCCCAAGATAGGAGCACAAGAGATTTTATTTTTCCTGCTGTTGTTTGTAATGTATTTATAATGTACTGTGTGATTTTTTTTTTGTTTCTTTGTATGTTCTTCCCCCATGGTATAACCCGTTTTCATTGTATTTTATTCCTGTGCCCTGCATCTTTTATATACATTTTTCTAATTTGGGAGGTGAAGGGAAATAACAAAATGCTGAAATAAGGATACAGGTTGACCTATTGTAGTAAAGTGATATACAATACATTATGTTGAAAACGAACTTTACAACTTGGGGGCGGGGGAGGGAGGAGTTAGGGAAGTTGGAGGGAAGGGATGGTAGGGGAAAAACAAAGGAGGAGATAACAATGCTCTATAGGAAATGGACTCATTACCTTACTCAAGTAACTGTAACCCCTCTGTACAGTATCTTTACAATAAAAAATATTAAAATAAAAGTTTCTCTTCAGAAGGTACTATTAACAGAATAAAGGCAATCTACAGCCTAGCAGAAAATTTTTGTAAAGCATACGGAATAATTGTACTCAATAAATAAAAACCTATTAAAAACTTGACAAGAAGGAAATAAGTAGCCAGGCATAATGACATATATTTGTAATTCCATCTACTAGGGAAAGAAAGAAAGACAAGAAGTTCCAGGCCTTTTTGAATGTGAGATTAGGCCTAGGGTAAATTTACTCAAGAAAACAGCACTTTGGAGTCTGAGGCAGGAGAGTCATGAGTCATGAGTTTAAGGCCAACCTGAACTACATAGCAATACCCTGTCTTAACAAGAAAAAGAAAAGAAGGAAGAGAAGGAAGCAGGGGCAGGGTGCAGGAGGGGGGGAGAAGGGAAGAAGAGCAGAGGAAGAGGAAGCAAATTGTTATAGCATCTACATTTTATAAATTGCTGTAAAACTAATTACTTAGACTCTTTGCCCAAGAGATGGAAAGAGTTGAGTTCATAGTCTTGAGCTCTTAAGAAAACTCTTAACAAGATTTAACAAAAACACTTAGTGAATATCTACCATATTCTAGGCACATATTCAAAATGCTGTACAGAGGGGTTACAGTTACATGAGCAAGGCAATGAGTACATTTCCTATCAAGCATTGTTACCTCCTTCTTTGTTTTTCCCCTACCATCCCTTCCCTCCCACCTCCACAAATACAATCCTCCCCAAATTGTAAAGTTTGTTTTTCAACATAGTGTCTGTACATCTCTTTGTTACAATGGGCCAACCTGTATCCCTATTTAAGCATTTTGTTTTTTCCCTTCCCCTCCCCAAATTAGAGAAGTGTATATACAAGATGCAGGACCCAGACATCAAATACAGTGAAAACAGGGGTTATACTGTGGGGGAGGAACATACAAAGAAACAAAAAAATCACATGGTACATTATAACTATGTTAGAAACAATAGCAAAAAAGAAAAAAAAAACCACTTGTGTCCCTATCTTGGGGTACATTTTGCTTAACATCATCTTATCTGGTCATATGTACATAGCTTTTGACCTTTTCTGCTTGTCCCAGACTTATACTAGTTATTGCAAATAAGGGAAACCATGGGACCTATGTTTCTTTGGGCCTGGCTCACTTCACTTAATATTTTTTCCAAGTCTTTCCATTTCCTAACAAATGGGGCAATGTCATTCTTTCTGATGGCGGCATAAGATTCCATTATATGTATGTGTGTGTATGTGTATATATATATATATATATATATATGTATGTATGTATATATGTGTGAGTGTGTGTGTGTGTGTGTGTGTATCACATTTTCTTGATCCATTCATTTACTGAGGGGCATCTGGATTGGTTCCATATCTTAGCTTAGGTGAATAATGCTGCAATAAACATAGTTGTGCTGGTAGCTTTAGTATGGTCTTGTGATCATCTGGGTAAATGCCCAAAAGTGGGATTGCTGGGTCATAGGGGAGCTCTATGTGGAGTCTTTTGAGGAACCTCCATACTGCTTTCCAAAGTG
>NW_012267241.1:20877371-20877815 GCF_000151885.1 Dipodomys ordii | reverse complement strand
CTTTTTGCTTATGTGGTGCTGAGGAATCGAACCCAGGGCCTCATGCATGCAAGGCAAGTGCTCTACCACTGAGCCACCTTCCCAGCCCCCATATGAATTTTTTGATTGCTTCTATATCATTGAAGAATGAGGTTAGAATGTTGATAGATATTGCATTGAATTTGTAGATAGCCTTGGGAAGTATTGCCATTTTCACGATGTTGATCCTTCTGATCCAGGAACATGGGAGGTTTTTCGACTTCCTAAGTTCTGCTTTGATTTCCTTTTTCAGGTTTTTAAAGTTTTCATCATAGAGATCCTTCACTTCCTCAGTTACTTCCTAGGTATTTTATTTTTTGTGGGGCTATTACAAAGGAGTTGCTTTCCTGATTTCAGCCGTGCTCTTCTCATTATTGGCATACAGAAAAGCCATTGATTTTTGAGGGCTAATTTTATACCCTGCTA